>NW_004797449.1:1135532-1139482 GCF_000002075.1 Aplysia californica
TCTATCTATCTATCTATCTATCTCTCTCTATCTATCTATCTATCTCCCTCTCTCTCTCTCTCTCTCTCTATTTCTCTCTCTCTATCTATCTATCTATCTTTTTATCTCTCTCTATATCCCTCTCTCTCCCTCTCTCTCTCTATCTCCCTCTCTCTCCCTCTCTCTTTCTCTCTCCCTCTCTCTCTCTCTATTTCCCCCCCTCTCTCTCTCTCTCTCCCTCTATATCCCTCTCTCTCTCTCCCTGTCTCCCCCCCCTCTCTCTCTCTCTAGCTCTTTCTCTCTTTTTTCTCCCTCGCATTCCTGGAATTACCTCGCAGCCTGTGTGTGCCAGTGTCGGGGATAAATCATCAATAGGAGCCCCGAATCATTTGACATCTGTATTAATAACGGAGAGCTATTTTGTCTTTCTTCTCCTATATTTTGTAAATATAATTTAGATGTCATTCATCGAGGAAATGGCGCAGAGATGGCTGGGATCGGGGGTTTTAACGAGGAAAACGTATGTCTTGGAATAGCATTGTCTAGGAATGTATCGCTTTTTCGTTTGCTTTTTCCTGTCTTTCTTTATATGTGAGGCAGCGTGGTGGAATCAGGCTCTCGTCAATTTTTGAGTATGTAGTATTATTGGTATCATCTTAAAGCTTGTTCACTTGTCTTTATTTGGATGAAAAAAAATATCCATTTATCTTGAGTACAAGTCGAGATATTTGCGAATGAAAGAGGTGGGGTTACCTGTTTTCAGAGGTAAAATTAGTGAAAAAATGGCCGCCAAAGATTAGTTATTTCTTTAACGTAAGAGTCCGTGGTAACAGAAAATTTATATTTTTTTGTTCATTTAATCAACATTTTTCAGAAAAATCCACACAGAAATTAGTTCTGGACATGAAAGACGTTGAGCCAAAAAACAAAAATTTGATAAAAATTCACAAACCTGTGGAAAAATGCAAGTTTTTTCACTTTGATATTTTGACGAGAGCCTGATTCCACCACGCTGCCTCACGTATTATATTATTTCTGCTTGTCTGTCTTCGTGTTTGAACGTTTATTTACTTACTCATCTTTTTGGCTACTTGTTCTATATATTATCCGTAATATGTATATTATTTTATACTTTTTATGATAGCACTCTGGAGCGACTGTGTATGCGTGTGTGCGTGTGCGTGTATGTGCGTGTGCGTGTGCGTGTGCGTGTGCGTGTGCGTGTGCGCATGCGTAATGAAATTAGGCGCTCGTCAAAATAATAAAGTGGAGGAAACCAACATGTTCCATCTCACTGGGCAAAGTTTCTCCTCTTTTGTGTCCATTTAAAAAGACGTATCTGCTTAAATTTTACTGAAAAACATGTGGGTGGTTGGCGGGGACTCTTGTGTAGTTTGTTCCTTCTTTCCTATCAAACATCTGTCGTCTTTATCTCTCCTCCTTCCCTTTTGTGTTTGTTACTCTCTTGTAACACCTCTAATCTTCGGCACTTCTATGACCTTATTGTGTTGCAAGTTCCGTAAAACACTTACTAAAACAAAACTCTTACGAAAACTAAAAACTGAAAAAACCTTGATCAAAGGCACAGAAAATGTGAATTTGCTGTTTTCAGGGATATTTAAGCTTTGAAGTCACCAAACTTTGGCGGCAATTCGGTACCTTAGAGTTACAAAATTCTCTCTGCTCAGTGCCTAGTTTTTGAGAAGTTTGGTGTAAACACATAGGTGAGGCAGCGTGGTGGAATCAGGCTCTCGTCAAAATAATCAAAGTGAAGAAACTTGCATTTTTCCGCAGGTTTGTGAATTTTTATCAAATTTTTGTTTTGTGGCTTAACACCTTTCATGTCAATAAAAGAACTCATTTCTGTGTGGATTTTTCTGAAAAACCGTGAATAAAGGCACAAAAAATGTAAGTTTTCAGTTACTACGAACTCTTAAGCGAAGGAAATCATTAATCTTTGGCGGTCATTTTCTCACTAATTTTACCTCTGAAAACAGGTGACCCCCACCTCCTTCTTTCGCAAATATCTCGACTTGTATTCAAGATAAATGGATATTTTTTTCATCCCCCCAAAAAAAGACAAGTGAACAAGCTTTAAGATGATACCAATAACTCTACATGCACAAAAATTGACGAGAGCCTGATTCCACCAAGCTGCCTCACATATTTTAAGTTTTACAACACGTCTCAAGGTTTTTCAAATGCAATTCTTTGAATATCTTGATGACGTCTCCAAATAATCTTACGATTTTGATAGAGCAGACAGAGCATTTGTTTTCAGACTTCATGGTCTTAGTTATTCAAAACTGCATACAAATATCAGATAGAACTGTGTAATTTTAAGGCAGCATATTATTTACTCTCTAATTTTACCAGTCACATTAATCGATCCCTTCCTCTTTCAATCGCAGATATCTCGACTTCTATTCAAGATTGCTGGATATTTGTTCGCCAGAGGCATTGTGTGAGTGGTTGACGGGTGCTATGGTAGGGTTTGCTTCTTCTTTCCTATCAAACATCTATCGTCTTTATCTCCCCTCCTTCTATTTTGTGTTTGTTACTCTCTTGTAACACCTCTAATCTTCGACACTTATGTGACCTTATTGTGTTGCAAGTGCTGTAAAACTCTTACTAAAACGAAACCAAAAATCCGGGCTTTGATTTAGAAAACTTTCCGAAACACTGAACTGTTGCAGGGAGCCATTGGTCCGTTTTAGTACCTTATACCAACGCCTGTATATATGTGAGGCAGCGTGGTGGAATCAGGCTCTCGTCAAAATAATGAAATCGAAGAAAACAGCAGTTTTCTCCCTGCTTCGCAATTTTTATCAAATATTTGTTTTTTGGCTCAACACCTTTTATGTCCATTTACAAACACATTCCTTTGAGAATTTCACCTAAAAGCGTTGATTAAAGGAAAAAAAAAAAAATTTACAGTTTCCATGGACTCTCTAGCTTTGGAATTTACCAGGGTTTGGAGGCCATTTTCTCTCTAATGTTTCCTCTTAAACCAGGTGACCCTCACCTACTTCAATCCAAAATATCTACACTTCTATTGAAGATGGATGGGTAGTTTTTCAATGAAAGCAAGACAAATAAACAAGTTTTAAGATGATACCAATAACTCAATATGCCCAAAAATTGACGAGAGCCTGATTCCACCACGCTGCCTCACATATTTTGTTAACTTGTGCTTTAGTTTTTGGAATCATGCTTGTCTTATTTATGTAATCTATTATCTATTTGTGGTGGCCGAATTTTGCTATTCAAAAGGCTTTCTAATGGCTGCATCGATCGACATGCGGTTTTCGCCAAAAGATTCTTTAAAATATTCTCCAGAGCATGGCGCCCTTGGTTTTTTCAGTTTTGAAACAGTTTTGCTGCAGAAAGCTAAATTTCTTTATTTCGCCGATCGCTTTTGTAGGCCGACGCTTCTGTCTCTGTAATTTTAGAAAATCCGGAAGTGATATTTCGCGAGGCGCGTTTTGTTTTGTGAGTATAGATCTACACCATATAATTCTTTTGCATCTCTCAAGATTTATTGCCCCATTCCATTAGAGTGTAAATATAGTAGGCCAATGACTTTTAGTTGATATTAAAGCACCGGCCTAGACGGTCAGAGAACGGTTAGTATAAGAACGTATAGGCACCGCCGATCATTCCTTTCATTGAAAAGGGGCCCAGCTAGTAATTTTTAAATCACTTTTGAAAAAACTGATAAACCACTGCTGAATTTTCACAACCACCGTACCTCATGGTTCTAGTCTCCTGCAAAATCTGATCTAGTGCACTCCTGTAAATGTGTGTCTGTCTGTCTGTCTGTCTGTCTGCCTGTCTGTCTATCTGTCTGTCTGTCTAACTGTCGGTCTGTTTGTCTGTCTGTCTGTCTGTCTGTTTGTGTGTCTGTGTCTCTTCTCTCTTCTCTCTCTCTCTCTCTCTCTCTCTCTCTCTCTCTCTCTCTCTCTCTCTCT
>NW_004797449.1:1139788-1141214 GCF_000002075.1 Aplysia californica
CCACCCCCCAGCCCCACAAGGCAACAAGTACCCGTGGTGTGTGAGATGACAGCCGTCTGGTCTCGAAGACACAACAAGAAGGGCGCCCATTAAACGATTTGATAGCACCCCGCGAGCTCTCCGCCAACTCTCTACCTCAGGAATACAAAGCCTTATCTGCTCAGTACCTAGATGTGAGAAATTGGACGTAGAAAAATCGTTCAGTCTCTCAATATGACACACTTTTAAAAAAATGCAATTCTTTTTAGGTTTTTAAAGTTTTAGTAAGTTTTACGGCGCTCGCAACTGCATAAGGTCATATGAGCGCCAGAAGATTTGAGGTGTTACAAGAGAGTAACAAACACAAAAAAAGAAGGAGGGGAGATAAAAACGATAGATATTTGATAGGAAAGAAGAAGCAAACCACACCAGAGCACCCGCCAACCACCCACAGTTCCTAGCTTTGAGAAAGTGGACCTAAAAATCTTCGAGTCTCTCAATATGACACGTTTTTCCTTTAAAAAAATGCAATTCTTTGAATATCTAGATGACGACTCAGAATAACCTAACGATCTTAATAGAGCAAAGTAGATGGTTGGCGGGTGCTCTGGTGTGGATTGCTCCTTCTTTCCTATCAAACATCTCTCTTCCTTATCTCATCTCCTTCTTTTTTGTGTATGTCACTCTCTTGTAACACCTCTAATCTTCGGCACTTCCATGACCTTATTGTGTTGCAAGTGCCGTAAAACGCTTACTAAAATAAATAACAGAGCAAACAGAGCATTTGATTTCTGATCTCATGTTGGTAGTGACTCGAAACGACAGAAACTGTCAGATAGAACTTTGTAATTCTGAGGCGGCGAACTCACGAGCACTCACGCGCTAAATGGATAAAATAAGGAACGTGCTTGGAACAGCAAACACGAGCGCAGAACCTCGCTGGCAGTCCCCCCCCCCGCGCCTACTTTCTGCGCATCTACCCCGCGCCATAGCCTCACACTTACCTTCCTTTCTTCTAAGCAAAACTTCAAACTTTGATTATTATCCCTACCCTTCTTCCACCCAGCCCCCCCAACTTTTTTTCTCCTTCTCACTCTCTCTCTCTCTCTCTCTCTCTCTCTCTCTCTCTCTCTCTCTCTCTCTCTCTCTCTCTCTCTCTCTCTCTCCCGAAAAACCACCGCTTTCAAAAGAAACAAGTGACAGAAAAGTAGAAAGAAAGTAAAACATTCCTTGTTCGAAAAAATTACCCACTCTTAAACAAACGAAAGACAAGAAGGAGAAAGCAGAAAGAAAGAAAGAAACGGAAGAAGACATGAAGAGATAAAAGAAAGAGAGAAAAAATAGGAAAGAAAGAATTAGGAAAGGGTGAAGGGAAAGGAAAAGGAAAAGGAAAGAGAAACCACCTGTTTGTCACCCAAAGGGTGGGAAGTCCTCGGGACTGGGGGGG
>NW_004797449.1:1141732-1146692 GCF_000002075.1 Aplysia californica
TGTTGGGTGGGGGGTAGGTGTGGGGTCGGGTGTGGGATGGTCGGGTGGGTGTGGGGGTGGGTGTAGGGGTGGTTATGGGGTGGGTGTGGGATGGATGTTAGGGTGGGTGTGGCATGGCTGTGGGCAGAGGAGTAGAATAAAGTCAAAGACTTTTATAAATACGATGTTCTCTAAACTATTCTTTCATCTAAAGATAGTTTCCCCTGTCATTGTTACTTTCCAAGCACAAAGAATTGATACATTGTACCATACCTTTGTAGATGGTTGAAGGGTGCTCTGGTGTGCTTTGCTCCTTCTTTCCTATCAAACATCTACCGTCCTTTTCTTTCCTCCTTCTTGTTTGTGTTTGTCACTCTCTTGTAGCACATCTAATCTTCGGCGTTTATATGACCTTATTGTGTTGCAAGCGCCGTAAAACTCTTACAAAAATGTACTACACCTTTTATGTTCATATTCTGTTGAACCTGTCCAAAACGACCACCGCTTGTGTAGGAGAACTTACGTCATATTTGACAAGTGGTCCATTAAGACAGGATCATTATATGACGATGAATTTCACTCTCTTTTGCCATTGTTCACACTTTGTCCATCAAAGGACATTTTATTGTTAATTACTCCCAGCCTGACTAGGCCCAGTGACAGAAATGTGCAATGTTTGACCCATGATAAGAGATATGTGCACAATCTGTATCTTTTCATTACGGAAACTTTAATAATAATAAATAATAATAAATTACTCTTTTATTTGTCCCAGAAGGGCACTTTGTTTTACAATGGCAAACATACGTACATAAATACATAATTATTAATACGTACATACATAAATAATTACATGCATAAATATATACATAAATACTCACTATTACACAAATACAGAACAGTTTACAACCATGCCACTGTCGGTCGCCACTGTGCAGCACCCTGTATTTTGAGCTAGGGTTGTCGTGTCTTGCTCAAGGACACACCCCAGTGACCACCCATCTGATCCGAAAAAATTTATTGAACAAATGAGTGTTTTAGATGATGTGTTGTGGGCCAATGGCCTTAAAGACTGAATAATCTTACTTACTCTTAGCTGCGATATTAGAGAAGAAATACAACACCAAGAGGCAAAGAGGAATCGAGAATAGGAAGAGATCGTTGGGACAAGTGGTTGACTTTAACAGGTGGCGACCTCAGTGCTTTCTTGTCCTATCTCCATTTTTTTAAATATTGAAAATGTGACTTCTTATTACGCTCACTCTTTGTTATGAACTGTTTTCACTTTTATTACAATGGGGATAAGACAAGAAAGCACTGAGGTCACGAGGTGGTTGGCTTAAACAGGTGGTGGCTGAAGCAAAGTTCCAGTACCTCGTATCTGCTCAGTACCTCGTTGTGAGAAATTTGACGTCAAAATTTGTGAGTTTCACAATATTATGTCACGCTTTTTCTAATGCAATCCTTTAAATATCCTCATTGTGATCCCGAATATTCTTACGATTTTGATAGAACATTTGTGAGGCAGCGTGGTGGAATCAGGTTCTCGTCAATTTTTGGGCATATTGAGTTATTGGTATCATCTTAAAGCTTGTTCATTTGTCTTGCTTTTAAATGAAAAAATTACCCATCCATCTTCAATAGACGTGGATATATTTTAGATTGAAGGAGGTGGGGGTCACCCGGTTTAAGAAGTAAAATTAGCCAGAAAATGGCCGCCGAAACTTGGTATATTCCAAAGCTGGAGAGTCCATGGAAACTGTAAATATATATTTTTGTACTTTTAATCAATGTTTTCGGTGAAATCCTCAAAGGAATGTGTTTGTAAATGGATATAAAAAGTGTTGAGCCAAAAAACAAAAATTTGATAAAAATTGCGAAGCAGGGAGAAAACTGCTGTTTTCTTCGATTTCATTATTTTGACGAGAGCCTGATTCCACCACGCTGCCTCACATTTGCTTTGTGACCTCATAGTTTCCTGACCTCCTTAAGGTGTCATCTCTGACTCAGAGGTTGACGTGTAATGACCCTCCATCCTTCACGGTCACGAGTTGCCGTTGCACATTCTGCCATATCCAGGCCAGTCCATGTTCCTATGATGTCCTTTCATGGTTTATTTAAATATAACTCAAAACGGCCAAAAATGTCAAATAGAACTTTGTATTTCTGAGCTAACGATTTGCCTGAAGCTCGCTCTGTTGCGTCGATCTTGTAAAACTGTATTGAACGATGAGTCGTCCAGACTTTTCCCCACACACGTGTCCAATAGACAGGATTTCTGAAATGTTTTCGTTTTAGTAAGGTTTTGCGGCGCTCGCAACTGCATAAGGTCATGATATGAGCCCCAAATTCCGGAACTGTGGGGGGTAAGGAGCAGTGAAGACCGTTAGATGGTAAATAAACAGGACATGAAAAAATTGTCCCGCGGTAGAATCTTGACAACATAACGTGACCAGGCTGTGAGGGTCCGGCAAAATTGTGAGGAAGCTCTCCAGAATAGTGGAGTTCCCCGCAATACATACATAGATACATAAATACTTTAAATAATATACATACATCAATATAAAAATATATAAATACATATATAACTATATAAATACATACATATATAAATACATAAACATACTTAAATATATAAATACATAAACCTATATATACTTAAATATAATATAAACATATAAATACACAACTACACAAACACATCAATACTTACTTTCTTTTACTTTTACTTTTTCCTTCCTGTGGTATCCTTGGGATATCAAGGGGAGATGCAATGCATAGATGCATAAACAAATGCATAAATGCGTAGATACGTAGATATATAGACACATACATAAATACATAAATACAATTTAAAATACACAAACAAATGAATACCTCAATAAATGAATACATGAATATATAAATGCATGATATAAGAATAAATGAATACATGAATATATAAATACATGATATAAGAAAAAATGAATACATGAATATATAAATACATGATATAAGAATAAATGAATACATGAATATATAAATACATGATATAAGAATGAATGAATACGTGAATAAATGAGCACATAATATTGTCCTGAATCAGGAGTTTAAGGTATCGGTCCCAAGAATGCCAGAGACGTGTTGCTATGGCAACGGGAGAAATAATGGCTTCCCTGGTCCGTACATTGAGGTTTGGGGGAGGGGTAAATACATTTACTTCTGTCTGCGTTTGTCTGAGAAACAGATGCACCGCCAATGTTGAAGGCATTTCGGAGACTGATTGGCGGATCTTTTTGTAATATCAACAAACCGTCATACCCTGGAGAAAAGTAAACTTCACCCCCCCCCTCTCTCTTTTTCTCTTTCTCTCTCTCTGTGAGTGTCTCTCTCTCTCTCTCTCTTACTCTCTCTCTCTTTTTTTTCTCGTTCTCTCTCTGTGTGTCTGTCTGTCGCTCTCTCTCTCTCTCTTTCTCTCTCTCTCTCTCTCTCTCTCTCTCTCTCTCTCTCTGTCGCTCTCTCTCACTATTTCTCTCTCTGTGTCTGTCTGTCGCTCTCTCTCGCTCTCTCCCTCACTCTCTCTCCCTCTCTCTCTCTCTCTCTCTCTCTCTCTCTCTCTCTCTCTCTCTGTCGCTCTCTCTCACTATTTCTCTCTCTGTGTCTGTCTGTCGCTCTCTCTCGCTCTCTCCCTCACTCTCTCTCCCTCTCTCTCTCTCTCTCTCTCTCTCTCTCTCTCTCTGTCTCTCTGTCTGTCTCTCTCTCAACCTACTTGACCTACTAAGCACATCCGGGTCACCATTCTCCATAGATTTTCTTGACGTCACACCAAATAGATGGAGGTGGGTGGTTAGTAGGTGTTCTGTTGTAGTTTGCTCCTTCTTTCCTGTCAAACATCTATCGTCCTGATCTCCCCTCCTTCTTTTTTATGTTTGTTACTCTCTTGTAACACCTCTAATCTTCGGCACTTATATGACCTAATTGTGTTGAAAGTGCCGTGAAACACTTACCAAAACTAGACTTTAATAAACCCACCAAACTGCCCAATAGATAGTTTACAGAATATTGGGTCCACATTAATTTTTTAAAGTGATCTAATTATCTCAGTGGGTGGTTGGCGGGTGCTCTGGTGTGGTTTGCTTCTTCTTTCCTGATCTATCGTCCTTATCTCCCCTTTTTCTTTTTTTTTATGTTCGTTACTCTCTTGTAACACCTCTAATCTTCTGGCGCTCATATGACCTTTTATACAGTTGCGAGTGCCGTAAAACACTTACCAAAACTAAACTTTAAAAATCTCACCAAACTACCCAATAGATAGTTTACAGAATATTGGGTCCACATTGGGTTTTTTAAGTGATCTAATTATCTCAAGGTCATATTGGTGCAATAAAACTTCACTGTTTAATTGGTCGATGAAGCGGATGGGGAATGTAATAGTATGTGGTTTGATAGAAAGCGTATGGATCTAGAAACAGACTGGATGGATGGTTGGGGTCTTGGCGCGAAGGTAAATAGACGGATACTGGATTGGACAGTTTTATATTTTGTTTCAGTAAGAGTTTTACAGCACTCACAACTGCTTAAGGTCATATGAGCGTGGATTGAAGTGTGAAGAAAAGACAAATTAAATGAACCGGTGAATGGATTGTTGAGTTAATGAACGGAGAAAAAGAGGAAGATGGACTGTGATTGGAGTTTTGGGTTGATGAAAATCCTTTATTCAACATATCTGTCCAAGCAACTATCCATGGATCCTTTGTCCACTTTTCTCGTCTATTACCCCAATAATCCACCCAACAATCCACCGAATAATCCACTCCATCTATCATAATATACCACCAGGCTCCTCCTAAGCATCCACCTAATTACCCTCCCCCAAACACCAAAAACCCCGACCATCTTTCTAATATGGGTGCTCTGGTGTGGTTTGCTTCTTCTTTCCTATCAAACATCTATCGTCCTTATCTCCCCTCCTTCTTTTTTATGTTTGTTACTCTCTTGTAAC
>NW_004797449.1:1149095-1150102 GCF_000002075.1 Aplysia californica
CTTTCCCAAGGACACAACGTCGGGCCCCTGACGGGATTCGAACCCACGACCTAACGGTTGCGAGTCCGAGAGCCTAACCACTAGGCCACCGACGTTGACAGCAAACATCCACTGAATTCTGTACACTAGATTTCTGTCAGGTTAAGGTGGTTCCCTCTCATCCAACAGTCAAAATTCAAAATGTCCTACCAACTGAAAATGTTTTTTTGTGCCCCGCACGCTCAAATGACATTATGCAGTTGCGAGCGCCGTAAAACACTTACCCAAAAACGTTTTGAAAATAAAGCTTAAAGACGCACCCGTTCATTCTGTCCCCACCCATCACAATATGACACATCTCTCTTCCTCTCTAGGAGACCATCCACCTCGCTTTGGGTCGCAGTAGGCAGATAGAACCAATGATTTTACTGGATAGATTTATCTCTGAATTAGAATTTTGAAAATGCATGTATATTCGCACATTACATTTATTTTTTTAAATAGAATTAATTGATTTTAATTATAAAAAAGTCAACAGTAAGTATGCAGGAGAAAGATAAAATAATAGTTTAATGAGTAAAGGGAATAACTTCGATTTTTAGAAAAGTAACCCAGTAATTTGTGTATTTGCGTTTTATTGTCTTATTTCATTGTCAACTCGCTACGTCACAACGAAAAAGTTCTATTAGCTCAGTACCTAGTTTTGAGAAATTTGACGTCAAAAATTTTGAGTTTCACAATAATTATGTCAAGCTCTTTCGAATGAAATTCTTTGAATATCTTGATAACAACCACGAATATTCTTACTATTTTGATAGAGCAGATAGAACATTTATTTGCTTTCTGGTGTCAAGGTCTTGGTAACTAAAAACAGCCTATAATGCCGGACAGAACTTTGTAATTCTCAGATAGCGAACTGTCGATGAACGCATTCCGATTTGAGAACGTTACTCTTTATTCTTAGTGGTGTGTCATTTTGTAGTCACTTCAAACTCTGAGAGAGAGAGGGAGAGAGAGAGAGAGAGAGA
>NW_004797449.1:1152562-1154636 GCF_000002075.1 Aplysia californica
AAACTTGCATTTTCCACAGGTTTGTGAATGTTTATCAAATTTTTGTTTTTGGGCTCAACACCTTTCATGCCCTGTAAAGAACTAATTTCTGTGTGGATTTTTCTGAAAAACGTTGATCAAATGCACAAAAAAATATAAATTTTCTGTTACCACCGACTCTTAAGTTAAGGAAATAACTAATCTTTGGCGGCCATTTTCTCACTAATTTTACCTCTGAAAACAGGTAACCCCACCTCTTTCATTCACAAATATCTCGGCTTGTATTCAAGATAAATGGATATTTTTTTTCATCCAAATAAAGACAAGTGAACAAGATTTAAGATGATACCAATAACTCTACATGCTCAAAAATTGACGAGAGCCTGATTCCACCACGCTGCATCACATATGTCTATCTTTCTATCTGTCGGGCTGTCGTTTTAGTATTTGCAGTTTATCTATCTGTCTATCTCAATGTCCATCTATCTATATATTTGTTTCTCTGGTCTATCTGTCTATCTTTCTGTCCATCTTATTTATTTTAAACTATTCTTGTTTTGTCACGTTTCTTTCTGTCTTTCTTTCTGTCTTTCTTTCTTTCTTTCTTTTTTTCTTTCTTTCTTTCTTTCTTTCTTTCTGTCTTTCTTTCTTTTTTTTTCTAGCATCCCTAATTTTTTAGTCATTGTTCGTTAAGGGGGAAGGTTATCAATATATTGATGCAGCGTGGTGGAATCAGGCTCTCGTCATTTTTGAGCATGTAGAGTTATTGGTATCATCTTAAAGCTTGTTCACTTGTCTTTATTTGGATGGAAAAAAATATCCATTTATCTTGAATACAAGTCGAGATATTTGCGAATGAAAGAGGTGGGGTTACCTGTTTTCAGAAGTAAAATTAGTGAGAAAATGGCCGCCAAAGATTAGCTATTTCCTTAACTTAAGAGTCGGTGGTAACAGAAAATTAATATTTTTTTGTGCATTTGATCAACGTTTTTCAGAAAAATCCACACTGAAATTAGTTCTGTAAAGGGCATGAAAGGTGTTGAGTCAAAAAACAAAAATTTGATAAAAATTGCACAAACCTGTGGAAAAATGCAAGTTTCTTCATTTTGATAATTTTGAGGAGAGCCTGATTCCACCACACTGCCTCACATTTGTATTTATTGCGCATGTAGAATGATCTAGTTATTTCACTACATCAGAAATACACAAAGTTCTAACTGCCCAGTACATAGTTTTGAGAAATTTGACGTCAAAGATTTTGAGTTTCACAATGACATGTCAAGATTTTTTCGAATGCAGTTCTTTGAATATTTTTGATAACGACTCCGAAAAATCTTATGATTTTGGTAGGGCAGATAAAACATTAAAATTTGTGAGGCAGCGTGGTGGAATCAGGCTCTCGTCAATTTTTGGGCATGTAGAGCTATTGGTATCATCTTAAAGCGTCTTCATTTGTTTTTATTTGGATGAAAAAATACCCATTTATCTTGAACACAAGTCGAGATATTTGCGAAAGAAGGAGGTGGGGGTCACCTGTTTTCAGAAGTAAAAATTAGTGAGAAAATGGCCACCAAAGATTAGTTATTTCCTTAGCTTAAGAGTCTACAGTAACTGAAAATGTTCATTTTTTGCGCCTCTAATTAACGTTTTTAACAAAAATCCTCACAGAACTGAGTTCTTTATTCTGCATGAAAGATGTTGAGCCAAAAAAGAAAAATAAGAAAAAAATTCACAAACCTGGGGGAAAATGCACGTTTTTTCACTTTGTTTGTTTTGATGAGAGCCTGATTCCTCCACGCTGCCTCACATTTGGTTGCTGATTGCATGGTCTTGTATAGTATCTCAAAGAGGCCAAAAATATCAGATAGAATTTCCTATAACTCTGAGGTAGCGTTTTTGCTTTTGCCTTTCACCCAAGAATGCTGTGCCGCTGACAGTAGAGAATGCAGGAATTCCCCGGACTTAGATCTAGACTTGTTGAAGAAAGGAGCTTGGAATTAAAATCTTTGGAGGAGATATTCGGGCTCTCGCTATCTTTCTATCTATGTATCTATTTATTTATCTATCTATCTATCTATCTATCTATCTATCTTAA
>NW_004797449.1:1157375-1160373 GCF_000002075.1 Aplysia californica
TGAGTCATAACATCAATTTATTAATTAATTAATGGATCGACGAATGAATGAAGGAATAAATGAATGAATGAATGAATGAATGAATGAATTAATTAATTAATGCATACTTCAATTACGTAGTTAAAACGAATAAGCACTGTAAAATTTGTTTATATAGTTATAGTAAAGACAAACTGAAACTCCTATTTCTATGTTCCCATTTACACGAATATTTCACCAAACCCAGAAATTGGGTAGTTGAAAGAAATGAGTACACATGTCGTATTTATAGTGATAGAGAAATGAAATCTATAAAGTTTAATCATTCCAAGTTATAGATTGAGGATGGTTGGTTGGTGGGTGCTCTGGTGTTGCTTGCTCCTTCGTTCCTATCAAACATCTGTCGTCCTTATCTCCCCTCCTTCTTTCCTATCAAACATCTGTCGTCCTTATCTCCCCTCCTTCTTTCCTATCAAACATCTGTCGTCCTTATCTCCCCTCCTTCTTTTTTTGTGTATATTACTCTTTTGTAACACGCAATCTATTCTTCGGCACTTATTTGACCTTATTGTGTTGAAAGTGCTGTAAAACACTTACTAAAACTAAAGTTATAGATTTAGTGCGCACTAGAGATAGTGAAAATAAAATAAAAGCAACAGAAATGTGGTTTCTTAGAAGACTGCTCAGAATGTCGTGGAAGGAAAAGAAATCAAATGAGGTAGTGCTTGATGAAGCCCACGTGGGACACTCCCTGTTTAAAAACAATCAGGAAACGACAAATGCAGCTTTTGGGACACCTGGATAGACATATATACAAGTCTCGAACATTTGTTTATTTTCCCTATTTTCGTTTACTGCGTCACTCTTACTTACTTCGTCTTTTCCCGACGCCCACCCAATAACCATCATTGTCATTTCACAGTGCCTGGTACTTGGGGAAAGCTAACCCAGCGGGTGGTTGGCAGGTGCTCTGGTGTGGTTTGCTTCTTCTTTCCTATCAAACATCCATCGTCTTTATCTCCCCTCCTTCTTTTTTTTTTCCCTTTGTTACTCTCTTGTAACACATTTAATCTTCCGCACTTATATGACCTTCTTGTGTTGCAAGAGCCGTAAAACTCTTACTAAAACTAAACGAAACTACTTTTAAAAAAAATAAATCAGCGTGCATGTTTTACATCTATTCTGTGTGGTCTGGGATGTTTATTCATTTCCCTATTTTCGTTTACTGCGTCTTCTTTCCTTTCAAACGTAGATCTATCATCCTTATCTCCTCTACTTCTTTGTTATGTTTGTTACTCTCTTGTAACACCTCTAATCTTCTGGCGCTCATATGACCTTATGCAGTTGCGAGCGCCGTAAAACCTCTACTAAAACAAAAACGTTTACTGCGTCACTTTAACTTACATTATCTTTTTCCGCCGCCCACCCGAATAACCAACTGTCATTTCACAGTACCTGGGATCTGGGAAAGCTAACCCTGTGGGTGGTTGGCGGGTGCTCTGGTGTGGTTTGCTTCTTTTTTCCTATCAAACATCTATCGTCTCTGTCTCCCCTCCTTCTTTTGTGTGTTTGTTACTCTCTTGTAACACCTCTAATTTTCGACACTTACACCTACATGTCCTTATCGTGTTGCAAGTGCCGTTAAACCCTTACTAAAACTACACAAAAAAGCTAACCCTGCAGTAGTCGAATCTGCGAGAGCACACATCGTGGCGTGGAGAGGAGGTATCGAGTCCCTCCCAGTGACTCTCCACTGTGTTTGGTTGGTGTTTATCAGCGCGCTACGAGAAACGGTCCTCCAAATAAATAGACACGCCTAATTAGTACACCTCGGCAAAACGCAAAAAGCTGCCTCAAGATCCAAAACCCAGGATGTTGCCTCTCTGCCCTTCCTCTCGCCGCCTTTTTTTCTGTCTTTGTTTTAGTTCGTCCCCCTTTCATCTTCTTTTCATTGTCTTTTTGTTCCTTTTGGTAGCTTTTTTCCTTTCTTTCCTTCTTTCTTTCCTTCTTTCTTTTTTTTCTTTCTTTCTTTCTTTTCTTTCGTTTTCTACTTTTAGGAGTTCGTTGGCTTTCACTTTTACTCACTGGTGTCTGTGATCTAATAGTTAACGCGCTTGAAGCGCCTTTGCAAGGGAAAGATATGAGTTTGAATCCCCTAAAGACAGGTTTTTCCATCGGGTGCTTGTTTGTTTGTTTGTTTGTCTGTTTGTTTGTTTGTTTGTGTCTCTTCCAGCTTGGGTTGGTCCTGACAGGCAGAGTTGAAGAAGACCACCTGCTTATAGAGATATGCCTACATTGTATCAGTGGGGGCGTAAAACGTCTACAAAGGCCAGGTTATTATCAAACTCTCAAATCCATTCACCTCAAGGGGGGAGTGAGCAACGCTAAAGACAGAAGGAGGTATTGACCATCAATTTGTAGCGCTGTTTAGAAGTAAACATAGTAGGTACAAATCCCAAAACCAACAAAGAAATAAATAAATGAATGAAGAAAGAAAAAAAGAAAGAAATGAATGAATGAATGAAATAATGAATGAAATAATGAATGAAAGAACGAACGAACGAATGAATGAACGAACGAACGAACGAATGAATGAATGAATGAATGAATGAATGAATGAAAATAAATACATGAATTTAAAAAATGAATAAATGAATTAATAAACACAATAAATAGATAAATTAATAAATTAATAAATTAATAAATATATAAATAAATACATAAATAAATGAAAAATAAGAAAAACAAAAATGTTAACAATAGCCAAACAAGGGGAAATGGTGTTTACTTTCTGTCCGTTCTACTGACGAGCGCCTGAGTCCATCACGAGACGTCACGTAATATTGAAGTCCCCACACGGGAATCGAACTCTCTTTCTCTGCGTGCACCGGCGAAGAGCCTAACTGCCACAGCATAGACTCCGGAGTCGTCCCAATGCTAGGGAGAAGCAGATGCAAAAATTAGTCGTAGTTTTTTTTATTTTTAAAAAATTCTATCTTCCTTTTCAAGAAACAACCCC
>NW_004797449.1:1160830-1164809 GCF_000002075.1 Aplysia californica
GCAAGGGAGGTGAGGGGGTGGGGGCAGAAAGAGGAGACGAAAGCAGACGACAGAATATTGCTAGAGAGCAGGAAATGAGGTGAAAGGAGACAATTTTAGAGAAAAAAAATTTTCGGTCGCTAACCGGATTCGAACCCGGGACCTTTGAATGAGAGGCCAGCACCTTAACCTCTAGGCCACGAGAGCCCCCTTACTCACCTGAATGCCATTTACTGGTGACAGATTATGTAATTGACAATTCCGATATATGATCTTAAATTGTTTTAACGCCCACTACAGATTCTGGAAGATGCTATGCTTTGTAATAGACAGCGAAAGACCTTGTCAGTATGTTAGTGTTTTAGCGTCAACAAATTTCAGCTTGCTCTGTATGCTTCTCAAGAAGTTGAGATTGTTTCAGAATGCTCTCAGGTCTGCTGGGGTAATAGTATAGATTGTGAAGCGCATAGAGCTTGCTGTTGAGCAGGGATTTTCGCTATACAAAATGTTTTCTGTTATTTATAATACCTGTGTGTTTTGCATTTAGAAGCAATGCTCCGCGGTGGGTGGTTGGCAGGTGCTCTGGTGTGGTTTGCTTCTTCTTTCCTATCAATCATTTATCGTCCTTATCTCTTTTTCTTTTTTGTGTTTGTTACTCTCTTGTAACAAATCTAATCTTCGGCACTTATATTAGGACTTTATTGTGTTGCAAATCCCGTAAAACTCTATACTAAAACTTAAACTAAAACAATGCTTCGGACGGGGATTATGGAACCGATACATTTCGATAGATATTTAGATCGATGTCTCACACCATAGTCCCCCCCCCAAAAAAAAAATTGTTTTTTAATTAAAAAAGGAAAGTAGGATTACGAAGTAATTCTTTTTTCTTTTTTGTCTTTTCAGCGACTTTGAGAAATTTTAACCAGCTCACGACATCGTGAGGAAAAAAACCTTTCACCAGAACAGACAACAACGACAACTGACGAAAGTAGACGACTTTGAGAAGGGAGAAACAGTAAACCAGTGCTGTATCACATTGTGCACTGTCGACAAAATGACGTGTCCAGACAATGTCACGTGACAGCTGCGAACCAATCAGCATTGACGTGACGTCATCCAGTGCCGACCAATAGGATGAGCTCTGAGACAGAGAGTGGATACCCCGAGGAAAATGGATGAATAAACATGGTGAGTTTGGACCTGTTTCTCCTCATAATACTCTCTACAGAAGACATATTTTCTTTTTTCAAACTACATGTACTTGTGTGGTGAAATAAGGCACTGGTCAGAATAATGAAAGTGAAGAAACTGGCATTTTTCCACAGGTTTTGGGAATTTTTATTGATTTTTTAAAATACAAATTTTTTGTCTCAACTCCGTTCATGCTCATACAGAAAAAGACATTTCTGTGTGGATTTTACTTTTTTTTTTTTTAATTGATTAAAGGCATAAAAGATGTAACTTTTCAGTTTCCGCGGACTCTCAAGCTTAGGAAATAACGCGATTTTGGCGGGGTCATTTTCTCGCTAACTTCATCTCTTAAACCAGGCGACCCCACCTACTTCAATTGCCAATATCTTCACACGTATCCAAGATAAACGGATAGGTTGTCAATCAAAAGCAAGGCAAATGGAGAGAATTTAAGATGATACCAATTACTCCACATCCCCGAAAATTGACGAGGGCCTGATTCCACCGCATCGTCACTCTTATCTTTTCCTCTATTAGGGCCACTTTTGACTTCCCACTCCTCTAAACGTTATCGTTCATTATCTATCTATCTATCTATCTATCTATCTATCTATCTATCTATCTATCTATCTATACGTATGTCTGTGTGTATGTGTCAGTTGTTTGTTTGTTTGTTTGTTTGTCTTGTGTGGGTATATATGTGTCTCTCTTAACAAGACGAAAATAATCTACTGATCTGAAACTCAAGCACAATTGGTTGCTCTTAAGCACAATGGGGCTATTCCGTAAAGTGCGGTTTAGAGAAAATCGAAAGTAAAGTTTTTTGTCCCATGTTCAGTTTCTCTAAAAGACAAGAAGAGTTTTCTCTATAACCAAACAAACATACGCACCAATGAAACCAAACTTCTCCTATAGGTAGAGCGATGGCCACTTTTGGTGTAGATCAAGATTTCTGGAAACCCCCGAAATCTGGGTTAGCCCGCTTGTCCTTAAAAGCGACCAATTAAGAATGTACATGTATTCAAGTCCATCTTTGATTGGAACAACCGACATAAAAAAACGACTACAAAATTAAAATAACACACCCAAAAAACCCCATCAGGATAAATTATAACTTATGAGTAACATGAAACAAGAATGGAAACATGACAGTGACTATGCTTATGACAGCACATCCAACTATATCGACAGCAATAACAGTAATATGTGAGGCAGCGTGGTGGAATCAGGCTTCTTCAAAATAATAAAAGTGAAGGAACTTGCATTTTCCCCGCAGGTTTATGAATTTTTATGAAATTTTTGGGGTTTTTTGTCTCAACAACTTTCATGCCTATTAAAAAACTCATTTGTGTTGAATTTTTCTGAAAAGCGTTGATTAAAGGCACACAAAAATGTAAATTTTCAGTTACCACGGACTCTTAGGCTAAGGAAATAACTAATCTTTGGCGGCCATTTTCTCACTAATTTTACCTCTGAAATCAGGTGACCCCCACCTCCTTCTGTTGCAAATATCTCGACTTGTATTCAAGGTGAATGGATATTTTTTTCATCAAAATTAAGTCAATTGAGCAAGCTTTAAGATGATACCAATAACACTACATGCCCAAAAATTGACGAGAGCCTGATTCCACCACGCTGCCACACATATAATACAAGCAACAACAGCAAGACACATAACAAAATAATGCACATGATCACAACAACACAGTCACAAAAACAGCAGTGATGACAACCTGAATATTTGAATACCTGGATACCTGGATACCTGGATACCTGGAGGTATCATCTCTGACTCAGAGGTTGACGTGTAATGACCCTCCATCCTTCACGGTCGTCAGCTGCCGTTGCACATTCTGCCATATCCAGGCCAGTCCATGTTCTTATATATAGTCCAGCCATGTAATTCTTTGCCTTCCTATGGCTCTCCTGCCCCACATCTTTCCTTCAAGCATCTCTTTCACAATGGAGGGGGTGTGTGAATCATGTTATTGAAGAAAAGGAATGCTTCTAAAAAGCCATTATGAAGCGAAAAAAAACCCCAAGGAGAATTGTCAAATAAGAATTATTATTTTTTCCTGCAATCTGGAACTCATTCTTTAGCTAGAAAGGAAATGATGCCACCAGTCAGTTGTTACTGAATCTGTAAAGTTGTTCCCGCATCCGGTCCGGACATTGGGGATTGCCTTGTTAGAGAGACAACTTCCTTTGTGGTAGGGTGGGCAGTTCCTTTCCACGCCGCCTTTACTTCCCCAACTCGAAGTCAGGTACCCATTACTGCTGGGTGGGAAGGACGGGGCGAAAAATTCGTGTCGGAACAGAGGCTCGAATCTCTGCTTGACAAATTGTCACGTTTACGAAGAACAATGCAACTGACTCCACGTGGAAACTTGTTGCACTTTGTAAAAGCATTGCATTGGCGTGGGTGGTTGGCGGGTGCTCTGGTGTGGTTTGCTTCTTCTTTCCTATCAAACATCTATCGTCTTCTTCTCTCCTCCTTCTTCTTTTTTGTGTTTGTTACTCTCTTGTAACATCTCTAATCTTCGGCACTTGTATGACCTTATTGTGTTGTAAGTGCCGTAAAACCCTTACTAAGACTAAAACTAAATTGTTTTGGTGGTGGTATTAATGGGGATGATTTTATCTGTATGCGTGCGTGTATTGAGAAGGGGGGGGTGTGTATGTATTGAGGGTGGATTTGTCTCTCTGTGTTTACGTATAAATCTTTTAGTTTCTATGTATGTGTGTATTTGTGGTGAGATTGAATAGCTAATGGGAAGGGAGGGAGGAATGATGATGTGTGTGTGTG
>NW_004797449.1:1165005-1168260 GCF_000002075.1 Aplysia californica
TCTATCTATCTATCTATCTATCTATCTATCTATCTATCTATCTATCTATCTATCTGGGAGCGTCTCTTGTTGCTACTGTGCTCTTGCTAGTCAAGGGGACGGGGGGAGGGGGTGTCCACTCAGCCTGTAACTGTACCACCGCGCGGCTATGTCAGAGCTGGGACCTCCGAGTCTAACGTCCGTCTCCGATAGGACCGGTCCAGATAAGTGGAGAGTCCTGGACATCTCTCCAAGAACCACAGCTCAAGAACGTCCCGTCATTGCTTTCTTCGTGGCTTTTTCTTTCCTCTCCCTTACTATCGTCATTTTCCCTCTGCTTCTTTTGTATGTTTGTCACTTTCTTGTGAACTGTTATTTCCGGGGTGCATCGACAGTCGAAGCAGGCTTTCTATGACTTTATTGTGTTGCGAGCGCAGTAAAACCTTACTAAAATTAAAGCGCCCTGTCAGGGAATCAAACCATTTTTCCGTACCAGACTCGAAATGACACCACCATCACTTCACTCTGTCTTGCGTTGCAGCAATGGTGTCTGTCGTTCTTGCTGTTCCCAGCCATGTTGTCAACTTGTCCTGTATCTTTTCCCTCTGTCTGCCTCTGCCTCTCTCTCCATCAAACTTGCCTGGTATTACAGTATTCTCCAATGCTTCTTTCTACATTGTGTGTCCAATGAGCTTTGCCTGTGGCGTTCGTATATTCGTCATAAATAAGCTGTCGTCTGCAATTGGCTTCAACCAAGACTTCTTCATTTGTTTTTCTAGCTGGCACCAACTAAGTTACAAAAAAGGACGTACAAATGAAGGAGAGATCCATTTATTGCATATTACCGCTGCAATGGGATTACGTGTCCTTTCCAAAATTAACAACTTCCAAATATTGTATGGGAAGAACCTTTTCTTTACAAAACTTAACAAAACAATGAAAATGACAATGACAATCTTTATTCATCTCGCAGGGAGAAATTTGTCTTGGTTGTTAACAATGGCAGTAGACGTTACAAAGGTTAGGTCCACAACAAGACAGGAGATTCGTAAATACATGTCTCACGAGCTGGGACAACCCGCTCCGTAAAACATTCTCTCTCTCTCTCTCTCTCTCTCTCTCTCTCTCTCTCTCTCTCTCTCTCTCTCTCTCTCTCTCTCTCTCTCTCTCTCTCTCTCTCATTTGTAGCACTGTGTCTATATCTGTGTGTTCTTGCCTTTTGGGAAATGTATTTCCGCCTTTTTTTAGAACGTTTGTCTTGTGCAGATATTCAAAGTTACTTAGGTCTCTACCAATTGTTCTGGATGTCTTTCTGATCAACTTGTTTATTTTCATGATGTGCTGCCTTCCCAAATTGCTACCATAGCAAGAGATACCAACATTTATCAAAGTTTCTATTGTGGTGGTTTAGAAAATCTGAAGGATGGATGGATTCAAATTGAAAGACCTAAGTTTCCTCAGAAAGTACAGCCTCTGATTTACCTTTTTAACGATATTGTTTACGTGATTTTGCCATCTAAATTTGTTGTCGATTGTAAGACCAAGATATTTGTATGAATCCGTGATTTCAGTTGATCTTTATCAGCATTTGGGAAAGCTGTACTATTGGGTTTTGATTGTTGAGAATGTTTTCTATGGAGGAGAAAAAAAGCAAACCGTACCGTTAATTTGTTTTATGACCAATGTTACATAACAAAGATCGCGAGAACCGGAAATCGTTGTCTAAAAAATCCAAAAACAAACACCCAAAAAAAAACAACAACAAACAAACAAACAAAAAACAACGAACAACACTCTTCCCTGCTTGTTTTTTTTTTTTGTTTTTTTTTTGGGGGGGGGTTGTTTATTTGTTTGTTTTTTTGTTGTTGTTGTTTTTTTAAGGTACTCTTTTTTAGGATTACTCACCATATGAGTCATTTTGGGTTTTTTTCTTAGTCATGCATTTATTTTTTTTATTTTTTTTTTTGGGGGGGGGGCATCAACGCCCAGTATTACTAGACCTTGTCGTGAGTGCTGTGTTTGGATCCTTTCCGAACTAATGTAGGCTATTTCGAATTCACACGATACGATTTAGAATCTACTTTTAAAAAGTTCAGACAAACCGACGGAGGATAAATCAAGCATCAACCTTGGCTCTCGGAGAGGAGAAGAGGAAGATAACGGAGGAAGAAAACGCGAAACGATAGCCTTGAGAGTTAACTACTTTGGCCGATGGCCAGATGACGACATGGGTCCTCCAACACCAAGTCCGTCTGTGCCCATCACGTCAGTTTATGTGTCTTCAGCGCTTTCTGCCTTTTTTAGACTGTGAAAATGGTGAAATGGTATAGGTTTAACGCCCTTATCAACACTGTTAGGTTATTTAAGAGGTGGGACCTTCGAGAGTAACGTCCGTCTCCTAAAGGATCGAGCCAAAATGGGAAATTCGTGTAAAGTGTCTTTCCCAAGGACACAACGTCGGACAGAGCTGAGGCTCGAACCCCCGAACCCGCAACCCCATGATTACGAACGAGTCCAGTAGCCTAGTGGTTACTTTTTAGTCAGTTATCTATTATCTATTTGTGGTGGCCGAATTTTGCTATTCAAAAGGCTTTTTAATGGCTACATCGATCCACATGTAGTTTTCGCCAAAAGATTCTTTAAAATATTTTCCAGATCGAGCCGGCCTTCGGTTTTTTTTACCAGTTTTGAGACAGTTTTGCTGCAAAAAGCTAAATTTCTTTATTTCGCTGATCGCTTTTGTAGGCCGACGATTCTGTCTCTGTAATTTTAAAATCCTCTAGGTTTGTTTTATTTCAAGTCGTACTTCCGTTCGATACTATCGCACATTGTCGCGCAGTACTGAGCACTATTTTAAGTGTGTGACCAGTATAGATCTAGCCTCATGTTTTCTTTCTTTACTAACGACTTTCTTCAGTTGGTGTTAATGCATCGATCATTCCTTTCATCGAAAGGGGGCCCAGCTAGTATAACATAAATGTCTCCAAGTTGTAAGCGGTAAGTCCAGTTATTGGAAATCATTTCTTCTCCATAGTTTACGAAATTCGTTCGAAAAAACTTCCTCCTCCTCGCTTTATCAGTTTAGTATGCATGTGTAGACACCAGCACAATGTATTCAGTTTAGTAAGAGTTTTACCGCGCTCGCAACCCACCCCTTCCTGCCCCCTCTCCCCTCCTCTCTCTCTCATCCCTCCCCTCTCTTTCTCTCTCTCTCTCTCTCTCTCTCGCTTTCTCTCTCCCCCTCCCCCCTCTCTCTCTCTTTGTCTCTCTCCCCTC
>NW_004797449.1:1169067-1179340 GCF_000002075.1 Aplysia californica
ACCCCCGCCCGAATCCCGGTCTTTATTTTAACATTCCCCAAGTACCTCTAGACATTCCGTTACTTTACCCCCCTGATCGAGATCGCGGCGGTTTTTTTTGTTGGGTTGTTGGGTTTTTCTGGTTTTATTTGTTGCTTTTTTTTCTCCTTTCTTCCTTTGGCGTGATTCTTCTTAAAGCTCTTTCTGCTCTTAGTCAATCCCCCCCGTGGCATGAAGCATTGAGGGGACGCTACACCGTCGTCTCAGACCGCCTTGGTGATGACGTATAAATCACAGGGGTCTGCTCTACCAAAGACTTTACTGCATGTACCGCGAGACTGTCCGCCATTGAGGCAGCCACGAGTTTGGTCTGACAGTAACAGTTGTTGGCTCTGTGCTCGGATCTGACGTCACGCGTCTCAAGACTTCCGGTTTAGCAGCAGAAGTGGTGTCAGTGGAGACCTCTGTACGGTTCTTTCCACGAGGCAGACTCGGTGAGGAGTTTACTGGAGGACGTTTTCTGAAGATTGAAAAGACGGTCTGAAGACTTCAAAGACTTTCCGAAGATTGAGAAGACGTTTAGAAAATAGAAACAGACATTCAGAAGACTTCAGAGACATTCAGAAGATTAGGAAGACATTTGGAAGACTGAGACAACATTTGGAAAACTAAGAAGACGTTTCGAAAATTGAAAAGACATTCAGAACCGAAGACTAGGAAAACGTTTAGAAGAAGATTGAAACGACATTCAGAAGGCTAAGACAACGTTTAGAAGAGTGAAACGACTTTCAGAAGCTTGAGAAAAAACCCAACCGTCCAGAAGATGACCAACGTGTGAGCGTGCTCGGAGCTTCCAAATTTATCAGTCGGGTCAGATCTTGTCAGCCCGCCGGACAACTTTCCCCGCCTCCAGCCACCCTCTAACCGCCCACCGCTCAAGCGTCTCGGAACCTAGCACAGTGTCAGACGGGTGAGTCTTCGAAGATAGCTACATGTACTTCACATTTTTACTTGGGGTTTTTTTAATATGTGAGGCAGCGTGGTGGAATCAGGCTCTCGTCAATTTTTGGACATTTAGAGTTATGGGTATCATCTTAAAGCTTGTTCACTTGTCTTTATTTGGATGAATTAAGTATCCATTTATCTTGAATACAAGTTGAGATATTTACGAAAGAAGGAGGAGGGGGTCACCTGTTTTCAGAGGTAAAATTAGTGAGAAAATGGCCGCTAAAGGTTAGTTATTTCCTTAGCTTAAGAGTCCGTGGTAACTGAACATTTACATTTTCTGTGTCTTTAATCAACATTTTTCAGAAAAATTCTCACAGAAATGAATTCTTTAATGAGCATGAAAGGTGTTGAGCCAAAAAACAAAAATTTAATTAAAATTCACAAACCTGTGGAAAAATGCAAGTTTCTTCACTTTGATTATTTTGACGAGAGCCTGATTCCACCACGCTGCCTAACATATTATTAATATTCTTTCTAACGAAATTGCGTTCATTAAAAAATAAATCCTAATGTAAAAAAAAAATGAAGGCAAGAATTTAGCTCCTTTTTTTAATGTCCTCAGTTTTTAGGTAACGTTACATGACATGATCAATTCCTCTGAGTAGGCCAGGAATGATGGTTTGATCCCATTCAAACCTCTCAACTTATAAAACTGCGCACACAGGGAAACTTTATTGAAAGAGGGAGCCATCTGAGATGCTCCTTCCCTTAAATGGTGAGGCGTTTTTTGGTGTGTTTTTTTGTTGTCAAGGTTTAAAGATTTTAAAAATCAAAATCTTAGATCGCTGAAATGACCTTATGCAGTTGCGAGCGCTGTAAAACTCTTACTAAATTTAAAAAATGAAGAAAATCTTAACCTAATGACTAACGTCTTCATCTGAAGTAACTTCCTATATTTGGAACAAAGACCAGGCTCTTTTTAAGGATGCGTTGCGCTTTGCTTTCTTTGTCGACAGGAAAAGTAATTCTCGAAATATAATCTCCGGGTTTAACTACATGAGTCAGAGCAGCATTTTGTGAAATTAGGAGAATTTAATTGTACAAACGTTTTCTGCAACAAGTGGGATAGTTATCTCAAACTGTGGTGCTAAAACAGAGTTGCTTTTGTTTGAGAAGTGAGACATGGGGGGGGGGGGGTTCTAAAGCAGGGTAATAGATGCCACAGAGCATGAATGGTTCCCGTAATGTGTTATTCGTTTGAAAGTTGGAAGTCAGAAGTCACTTATCTTTGTGTTGTCGGGGTCTGTCGGGATGTCTCTATCGGACGCAACCTGTTTTTGTAAGAGATTTACGGCCCTTGCAACTCAATAAGGTCATATTAGAGCCGAAGATTAGAGGTATAACAAGAAAGTAACAAACACAAAAAAGAAGGAGGAGAGAAATAAGGACGATAGATTTTGATACGAAAGAAGAAGCAGGCCACACCAGAGCACCCTCCAACCGCCCACCCAAAGGACACAACATGTTTACGATGTGAATCCAGTAAGTTGTCGTTGGATGGATTTCAAACTGTTGTTGACTGAGAAACTAGCCATTGATTTTTGTGTCACGACGCGGTGGAATCAGGCGCTCGTCAATTTTGGGGCGTATGGAGGTATTGGTGTCATCTTACAGCCTGTCCGCTTGCCTTTCTTTTGATTTAGAAAATAACCATTTATTGTTATCTTGGAGACAAGTCAAGGTATTGGCGATTGAAGGAGGTGGGGGTCACCTGGTTACAGAGGTAAAAATTTGTGAGAAAATGGCCGCCAAAGTTGACTATTTCCTTAGCTTGAGAGTCCGTGGTAACTTAATATTTACACCTTTTATGCCTTTAATCAACGTTTTTCCATAAAAATCCACACAGAATTGTGCTCTTTAATTTGCATGAAAGGCGTTGAGTTCCCTCCAAAAAAAAAAAAACGAGACAAAAATTTCCAAACCTGCTGAGCAACTCCCGTTTCTTCACTTTCTTTATTTTGACGACCGCTTGATTTCACCACACTGCCACTGACTACTGCATCTTTTCTGTACCTCCATGCCCATTCCAGACACGCCTGGTCTAATGCTGGTATAATCAGGTTTCAGTGTCAGAAAGCCATATGTGAGGCAGCGTGGTAGAATCAGGCTCTCGTCAAAATAATGAAATCGAAGAAAAAAGCAGTTTTCTCCCTGCTTAGCAATTTTTGTCAAATTTTAGTTTTTTGGCTCAACACCTTTTATGTCCATTTACAAACACATTCCTTTGAGGATTTCATCGAAAACGTTGATTAAAGGTACAAAAATCTAAATTTACAGTTTCCATGGACTCTCCAGCTTTGGAATTTACCAAGCTTTGGCAGCCATTTTCTCGCTTATTTTACCTCTTAAATCAGGTGACCCCCACCTCCTTCAATCCAAAATATCTCCACTTCTTTTGAAGATGGATGGGTAATTTTGTCTTTGAAAGGAAGACAAATGAACAAGCTGTAAGATGATACCAACAGCTCTACGTGCCCAAAAATTGACGAGAGCCTGATTCCACCACGCTGCCTCACATATACTTATTTCTAACTTTTGTGGCTCCAACTGTCACATTTTCGGGATCGGGAACATTAACACCAAGCAATTTAACACACGTTATACTATGTGGAATTCCAACAATTTATTACTACGAAAGGACAAATGACACACTAATCTGAAAGAAAAATAGTGGAATCAGTTGAAAATCGACCAAATTGACCCAGCATCGATTTTCGGTCATTAGAGACTCATTCACCAGGTTGTGCAAAATCGGACTCTCAATGGATTCGCTACGTCAGAATGACAACGTTCTATCTAATCGCAGCCTAATTTTGAGAAATGTGACGTCGACGGTTTTGAGTTTCACAATATGTGAAGCTTTTCCGCTTGCAATTCTTTGAATATCTTGAAAACGACTCCGAATATCCTTACGATTTTGCGGTGGAATCAGGCTCTCGTCAAAATAATCAAAGTGAAGAAACGCGCTTTTTTCCGCAGGTTTGTGAATTTTTATCAAATTTATGTTTTTTGGCTCAACACCTTTCATACCCATTAAAGAATTCATTTCCGTGCGGATTTTTCTGATAAACGTTAATTAAAGACACAAAAAATGTAAATTTTCAGTTACCATGGACTCTTAATTTAAGGAAATAACTAATTTTTAGCGACCATTTTCTCACTAATTTTTACCTCTGAAAACAGGTGACCCCCACCTCCTTTTTTCACTAATAGCTTGACTTGTATTCAAGATAAAGGGACATTTTTTTCATCCATATAAATACAATTGAACAAGCTTTAAGATGATACCAATAACTCAATATGCCCCAAAATTGACGAGAGCCTGATTCCACCACGCTGCCTCACAATTTGTTTCTAACCTCGAGGTCTTAGTGACTCAAAACGGCCCAAAATGTCAGATAGAACCTTGTGATTCTGGGGTAGCGGTGTGGCTGTGACGTAGAGGAGTTGTGAGGGGGCTCTCGTGGCCTAGAGGTTAAAGTGTTCGCCTCTCATTTAAAGGTCTCAGTTTCGAATCCGGGTTTCGACGGAAAATTTTCTTCTCTAAAATTGATTTGTCTCTTTTCTCATCTTTTCCTGCTCTCTAACAATGTTCTGTCGTCTGCTTTCGTCTCCACTTTCCGCCCCCACCCCCTCACCTCCTTTGCTCCCTCCTCCTGACTCTTTCTGCAGCCTTTCTACTGCTACTCATTGGCTCCTTCTTACTGATGTCTTTCAGCCACACCCTGATTTTATGGTAGGTAAAATCATCACCTAGCCTTCTCGGATAAGGGCAAAAAAACTCGAAAGTCCCGTGTGCAAGTTGCGCACGTTAATATTCTCATCTGTTATCCAAAATCGATAAGAGTAGACTTCGGCCGCCACCCGGGCAAAATTCAAAATTTCATCGAAACTGAAAAAGTATAATGTGTCTTGCGCGTTTGATATGACCTAATGTAGTTGTGTGCGCCGTAAAATACTCACCAAAGAAAAAAAAAGGAGATGTGGGGTGAGCACGAGCGATGGGTGAACAGACGACAACATTGTCGCGGGCTGGGTAAACATCTCCACCCCACAAACAGGGGACACAAATAGAGGCCATCCAAATCTTGGGTTGAAATCTGGTTATTCGGTTTTAGCTTTTAAAAGAGCGGTGTCAGTGGTTGATGAATCGAATCTCTGATCCGGATCACCCTCTTATCTTTGAGCAGCTTTTTAGAGACGCTTGTCACATACAATTGATATGACTTTCCTTCCGATATATTGGGGTTTTTAAAAAACTTTTGTTTAGTATGTTTCTTTCTTTTCCGTTAGATTATCAAAAATAATTTGACAAAATAATGCTGTGGTGTCTATTTTAGTCTTACTTTTGAGCGCTTGGGTATTTCAATCAGTTATTATTGTGCCCAATTTTCTTCTTCTTTTTCCAGCAAGGTATTTGGAATCGTTTAATGTGACCACACCTGCCCATGCCTACTCTGGACACCTATTGCTGTATTGATATGTTCAGGGAGAACAAAAAATATCTGGTTTTGGTTAAAGCTACAGGCAAAAGTTGAACCATTTTGTGCAACGTAATACGTCCCTGGTCGCTAAAAGAATCATTCTGATATAGCCTTCTTCGATCTAAAAAAGTAAAAAATAAAAATAATAAAAAGAAATAGTGTTTGGTTTGACGTCATTTACCCGTACTGATTTTTTAAAAAAAATATTTTAAAATGAAAATATTTATAAATATGTTGAACCCACTAGATTTAAACAAGAACATTGTGGTTAGTTGGCAGGTGCTCTGGTGTGGTTTGCTCCTTCCTTTCTATCAAACATCTGTTCTCTCGTCCTGATCTCTCCTTCTTTTTTGAATGTGTTACTCTCTTGTAACACCTTTACTCTTCGGCACTTATATGACCTTATTTTGTTTTAGGCGCAAAAAAAATCTAAATGCAAAACTAAAACTACAACAAAAACTTTGTAACTGGAGCACCTAAATTCCGGTTGATCAGGAATCGGATGTTTGTCCAGCCCTAGTGTTGTGACAAGTTGATCAATGACGCGCAGGTCCCAGCATGCAGAAGCTTGAGGTGGTGGCCCACAGAGAGGGAGGACAGAGGGAATATAGAGGGAAGACAGAGGGAAGACAGAGGGGAAGACAGAGAGAAGACAGAGGGGCTTTCTTATCCAAACAGCCATTGTCGTCCTCTCCCGGTGTGTGTGTTTTTGGTGATGGCGACTCCGGGAATACCATCACACCGCCGCAGGTTTGCTGCCAATCTTAATCTGGCAAGCACAAAGCTCGCTTGATGGATGCGCCAGTATTGTTTGTCAGAACAGGCTCCGACATTTTTAAATATGACTCATCAATATTGGGCCTTACACTGTCATAAAACCGCATTAACGCGCATGATGAAACAGTTCTAACAAGCATAGAGGATAGTGCGGGACCTAATATAAATAAGGCCACATATTTCTTTGACACTTTTGTAATTGCATGATAAATATTGGTGTCCAGTCCCTACTAGACGACGTTATAGAAGAGAGGTAGAACAAAGAGATATAGAACAAAGAGAGGTAGAACAAAGAGAAATAGAATAAAGAGAGATAGAACAAAGAGCGGCCCCTTGATTTAAAGAAAATAAAGCGTTAGACCACGTATGGAACTTTTAATACCACACTTCAGTCTTGAAAGTTAAGGGAACAAGATCAAAGATTCCCCCAAAAAGTAGATGTTATTCTTCACTCATTATTACGTCTAATTAATAAATGTGGGTCCATGTTGAAGAACGATTAGAGTTGCCAAAGAAATGTATTCATAGAATAAACGTGCGAGAGTGACAAAGAGAAGTCTGAGCGAAGAATACGAGGACGAAGTCTGGGTCGTTTGAGCTAATGAACGACCTGGCAAAAAGTAACACTAACGGCGGGAAAAACAAGGGGAAATACAGAGAGAGCTTGCTTTACTTTTATCCCAACACAGAAGGAACAAACAGCCGAAGATTGATAGTCTTTGGGAGGAAGGAGAGTTGCCGCATGTCTATGATTGAAAAGGACTTTTCTCTTGTAAATGCAAAGGAAACGATTACTGTCATTTTCTTTCTTTTTTTGTAAGACAAGTTTGTTGGGATATTCAAAAATATTTCAATGCGAGGACCTTTGAGAAGACGCACCAATTTTTAAGACGCCAAAATGGAACAGTGTATGTAAGAGTCTGACAAAGCCCAGTATGCTGTGAGGGGGGGGGGGGGACTAGACGGTTGTAAAAAATTCATGGCACAACATATTGTCAAATATTTCCTGCACTATCGAATATAGACTCTCTAGCTTTTGCACCATGACTTATCATATCAATTTGTCTTGACTGATGACATTTTTTTTCAAACACCTATAAACTGTATTCTAGAAAATTTCTTTATAAATGCTAATAAAATATCCAAGTTGATGGTTTTCACAGTTTTTACAAAGTTTACAGCTCGGGCAATATCGGTTTTAAAAGCAAGTTGGTCTTTGTTTTCTAATCGCGACTTTATTTATGCTTAGCCTACTGAACACATGTTTTCAGAACCTTTTTACTGAAAAAAAAAATGTGTTCACTATAAAATTGATTTCTTGTAACAAGTTTTTTTTCCACTATAAAGTGTCATAGTTGAGCTGCGACGTAAGCCAAATGTGAGGCAGCGTGGTGGAATCAGGCTCTCGTCAAAATAATCAAAGTGAAGAAACTTGCATTTTTTTGCTGGTTTGTGAATTTGTATCAAAATTTTGTTTTTTGGATCAACACCTTTCATGTCCATTAAAGAACTAATTCCCATGTTGATTTTTCTGAAAAACGTTGATTAAAGGCTCAAAAAATGTAAATTTTCTATTACCACGGACTCTTAAGCTATGGAAATAACTAATCTTTGGCGGCCATTTTCTCACCCGATTTACCTCTGAAAACAGGTGGCCCCCACCTCCTTCATTTACAAATATCTCGACTTGCATTCAAGATAAATGGATATTTTTTTTCAACCAAATAAAGACAAGTAAACAAGCTTTAAGATGATACCAATAACTCTACATGCCCAAACATTGACGAGAGCCTGATTCCACCACGCTGTCTCACATATGCGTATAAAAATGTGTACAAGAAGCTGGAAGTGCTGTGAACAATCCCATTTTCCGCGTGATGGAGATCATTTATATTATTTTATAAAACAATTATTGAAGAAAAGTTTTTTAACCAACCTTAACTGTTGTGGAAAAAATATGAATAAGTTAAGACAAATTGATACAAACCGCTTTGCGAAGTATGAGCGACGGTGATTCACCCGTTTAAGAGATATTTGAGGATAAGTGCTGTTGTGCCACTAATGTTTGGCCGCACTATAGTAGCTGGGACGTTGTGTCTTTGGGTGGAACAGATTGACGCCACGGAGAGCTGACTCGTCCACTGACTGTCCGAGGTGAGACCAATTGTGAGGCAGCGTGGTGGAATCAGGCTCTCGTCAATTTTTGGGCATGTAGAGTTATTGGGGTTATCTTAAAGCTTGTTCACTTGTCTTTATTTGGATGGGAAAAAAATATCCATTTATCTAGAATACAAGTTGAGATATTTGCGAAAGAATGAGCAGGTGCGGGTCACCTGTTTTCAGAGGTAAAATTAGTGAGAAAATGACCTCCAAAGATTAGTTATTTCCTTAGCTTAAGAGTCCGTGGTAACTCAAAATTTACATTTTGTGTGCCTTTAATCAACGTTTTTCAGAAAAATTCACACGGAAATTAGTTTTTTTAATGGGCATGAAATTTTATGGCCGGCCACATAACGATAAATTGTGTCACTGTCCGTTTTATCGAGCTGTGTAGTCTGTTCAGACATTCCAATCTATCGTCCAGCTTTCTTTCCATCCGAGAGATTCCTACGGGGGCTCTCGTGGCCTAGAGGTTAAGGTGTTGGCCTCTCATTCAAAGGTCCCGTGTTCGATTCCGGGTAGCGACCAAAAAATTTTCCTCTCTAAAATTGTCTCCTTTCACCTCCTTTCCTGCTCTCTAACAATGTTCTGTTGTCTGCTTTCATTTCCACTTTCTGCCCCCACCCCCTCACCTCCTTTGCCCCCTCCTCTGGGCTCCTGACTCTTTCTCTGCAGCCGTTCTACTGCTACTCCTTGGCTCCTCCTTACTGCTGTCTTTCTGCCACACCCCTGATCTTCTGGTAGGAAAGATCTACACCTAGCCTTCTCGCACAAGGGCGAAAAATCTCGGAGGGCCCGTGTGCAAGTTGCGCACGTTAAAGATCCCTTGGTGGTCTAAAATCGATTAGAGTAGGCTTCGGCCGCCACCCGGGCAAAATACAAAATTTCCTACCAACTGAAAATATTAGGTGTGTCCCGCGCGCTCATATGACCTATGCAGTTGCGAGCGCCGTAAAACACTTTACAAAAAAAAAAAAAGAGATTCCTAATCATCAACTTGACTGCAGATGTGCAACGCACCGGGTGATCTTGATAGATACGCAACTTCAACATTGACGATCAACTAAATGATAAAATTGCTAAAATATACTTAGTAACGCATCAAATCGGGTTCCGCGGGAGCAATTTTGCTTATTTTTAGACGCCGATTCCGAATATGAAATCAGTCTTAACCTGTGATAATTATCAGTTGAACCCTGCGCGGTGTCAAATTTCAAAGTGAATCTATGTCACAGCGCGTCTCCCCCAAATCTGACCGTGATCGCACGGAAAATATCAAGCAGTGCTAGATTTCTCGACCGAGTCTCCAAACCATCGTCCAATCGTCCAAACTGTGTACAATTTTGTGGGGGATTTTTCCACTTGACGATTTGTCTCATGATAGATAAATCGTCCAGTTTTTGTACAATTTATCGTTGCGTCTAACCAGGGCTTTACGGTGCCTCCTGACACAGCATTCAATTAAAACATTTTACAGCTACAATCAACAAACATTGCATCTCCTCTGCTTCCTTCCCCGGCAAAAAATGGCCTACCTCGAGTCCAATATGCGAGTTACCTTCCAGAGAAGGTATATCGTTGAAAGGTGGAATCGGTGGCCTAGTGGTTAAGCTCTCAGACTCGCAACCGCAAGGTCGTGGGTTCGAATCCCGCCAGGGACACAGCGTTGTAAAGCGCATAGAGCTTGCTGTTGAGTGTGGGTATGCGCTATACAAATGCTATTTATTACTATCATTAAAAGTAAACATGGCCCTTCCATTCAGACCTCAGTTGACTCATGACTCACTTCTGGGTTCTTCACTCCACCCCACCCCCCCTCTCTCTCTCTTTCTCTCTCTCTCTCTCTCTCTCTCTCTCTCTCTCTG
>NW_004797449.1:1180005-1183826 GCF_000002075.1 Aplysia californica
AACCACCAAGACGAGTTGACAGAGTGCTTTCTCCCTGTGCGCCCCCGGGAAGGAACAGGTCTGAAAGCTATCATGTCTTTGGCACTGTAAACAAAGCGAGGGGGCCACAGACTCCTCTGTTTCTTCAATCCGGGTGTGGAAAAGGAGCCAGCCAGTTCCGCGGTCCACTGGTGGCTGTGACGAGACCGTTGCGATATGTTTACCCCTCGCGTCATCCAAATACTCCTCTTACAACGGCTGGGAAATTAGACCGGCGGCGGAAAGGGGATTATAATACTCTCTTCCCCAGACCCATTTCTTGATCTCCGTATTCTTAGAGCAAGACGATAGTCTAAAAAACAATTAGTCATATATATCTCTCCTTTACATGATCGCTATCATCTCCTCTTGGAGAGAAATCGGAGTGGGCTCCTGAAACCTGCAGTCAGGACAGCGAGGGGACTTAGAGAAAATGCAGACTTTATTTTGGGGTTGTCTGTGGGGGTCATGGGGGATCTGCCAGTGTCGGAATCTCTTCTTTCAACGCTCGGGATTTGATGTGGGGGACATTAGTGCACCTGAAGATTAGTGTCTTTTATGAGTGGAGAGAAGACATCCTGACTTAGAACAACTAGCATCTGGGATTTAGCCTCAGTTGTTCCGACGTCTGTGTTTGGGCTTGTCTTCATTCAGAAAGCTCAGCGGACATTTTCCCGTGGATTTACTGCAATCGTTGAGGCTATTTCCGCTGGACATTTTCTTGTGGATTAACTGCAACCGTTGAGGCTATTTCCGCTGGATGTTTGTTGTTTTGTTGTTGTGGTTTTGAGTTCAACACGGCGGGTTGTTGCAGAGGAAATGCTGCATGTGATCCTCCGCTATTTGAGATTTATTCGCCTTGTAAGAGAAAAATAAATGTAAGGCAGCGTGGTGAAATCAGGCGCTCGTCAAAATAATCAAAGTGAAGAAACTGGCATTTTTCCGCAGGTTTGTGAATTTTTTAATCGAATTTTTGGTTTTTGGATCACCACCTTTCATGCCCATTAAAGAACATATTTCTGTGAGGATTTTACTGAAAAACGGTGATCAAAGGCACAAAAAAGTAAATTTTGAAGTTTCCATTGACTCTCAAGTAAAGGAAATAACTCATCTTTGGCGGCCATTTTCTCATTAACTTTACCTCTGAAACCATTCGACCCCCACCTCCTTCAATCGCAAATAACTCCACTTCTCTGCATGGTAAATGGGTGGGTTTTTTCCGTTAAAAGCAAGACAAGTGACTAGCTTTAAAATGATACCAATAATTGCCCGCTTTTAAGCACAAGGGGGCTATCCCGAAATGTGCTGTTTTGAGAAAATCGAAGGTAAAGTTTTTGGATCCTTGTTCAGTTTCTTTAAAAGACAAGGAGAGTTTTCTTTATAACCAAACAAATATACACACCAATGAAACCAAACTTCCTCTATAGGTAGGGCAACGTCCACTTTTGGTGTAGGTCAAAATTTCTGGAAACCACCGAAATCTGGGTTAGCCCGCCTTTCCTTAAAAGCGACCAATTCTACTTGCCCCAATATTGACGAGCGTCTGATTCCACAGCGTCTTGCCACAAATGTTTTCTGTTGACTACGCGCTGAAGGTGGTCATCCTGGGTGAGTCCCGTCATCATCATCATAGGTCAGGTGGAAGGGAAGACTCTCTCTCAAAGTGACCAGTTCGTTACCCCAGTCAGAGCTGCTAGTCATGGTAGACTTGAGGAAGACGTGAGTAGATCACAATGACTTTACAGGACGGGACAGAATTGTCGTCATCTTTATGCGAGGCAAAAATAATCAACCAGATTTACAACTTGATGACAATGACAATAATATTTAGATGACATTTATATAGCGCTCAACCGTGATTACCCTATCCGTACGCCCTGGGGTCATTTAGTATTCCCGGGGTTGTATTCTTCACATTTTAGAATACTTCTAGTGAGAAGCTCTCTTTGAAACTTTCTGTATTTCTCAAAAATAATTTTGACAGACTGCTATGCAAAGCGTGCGGATCGGATTAACGAGTAAATTTCTTCTTTGGAGAGTGGTGGCATTGAGTTCCCCACGTCGTATGGATAGGATAGTAAAACACGACGTACGGATAATAAATGACATTTCTAGAAGCGCTCAACCCGATTAAAGTACACAGGCCTTGAGCGCTTAACAACACAGTACAACGTACAACCGTTACATAAAACGTTGTCTTCTGACTAAAAAAGAATCACTCTTAATATTCAATTTGATAATTTAAAAACAGACATGACTTCAGCTGACATTTGAATGAATGGAAAGATTTGATCTCTCTTAAAGTGCAAGATTACTGGACTAGACAGAATTGTCTTCTTTATGCCAAGCAAAAATAATCAGCAAGATGTACAACTTAATGACAATGACAATGACAATGACAACGACAATGATAATGACAATGATAATGACAATGATAATGACAATAACAACGACAATGATAATGACAATGATAATGACAATGATAATGACAATGACAATGATAATGACAATGATAATGACAATGACAATGATAATGACAATGATAATGACAATGACAATGATAATGACAATGATAATGACAATGATAATGACAATGATAATGACAATGACAATGACAGTGACAATGACAATGACAACGACAATCCTTATTCATCTACACACATGGTTCGCATGGGTCAAACATACCGTGGCGATGACGACATATTATGTTTATGTATCGTGGTACGAGCTTTACGTCTTGTTAGCCACAAATATGTTCTTCGGAAGGCGATGTTCACTTGTTATTTTTTTTAAACCGGAAACGTTTTTCCCAGAGACCTACAATCAACTTGAAACCCTCAGGACAGGAGAGACATTTCCTCTGTGCTTAGTGCATCTAGTACAATAAAAGATATAGGCCTTGTCTTGTTTTTCTATCTTAATACGGTCGCTTTTACGCACAAGCGGGCTATCCCGAAAAATTAAATGCTATTTTGAGAAAATCGAAGGTAAAGTTTTTGGATTCTGATTTAGTTTCTTTAATTTAAAGATAAGGACTCGATCGCCTGAAACTAAAAACAAACACGTTTGTTTTTGAGGCGGTCGAATCGGGCGATCGGCTCTATCGATAAATCCCATCCGTAGTGGGCACCCCGTATAAGGAGATAAGTTCACCGAATGTCTTCATCCGTCAGCTGAGATGTTGTGTCCTGTCTAGCCTGGCCGTCCTTGATGACCGATGTCCACCACCATAAGTTGTGCAATATAAGGACCCCGACAAACACGCATTGAGAAGACTGTATCGTTAATTCAACTCAATTCCTGTTAAGTGCTGTGCTAAAATAAAACTTTACGATAAATACAATTTTGACGCTTGTTAAAAGTAAAATGATTGCACACCTTTGCTATGAATAATACGTCTTAATTCATTCACACGATCCTGCACCCAGTGAATCGGATAACTAATTGCACGCTCTACGGAAAGAAAGAATGTTGCACCCAGGGATTGCGAGAGACGACGATATCTACGACTAATGTTAGATGTGTGTGCTTTGAACGGGGAAAGAAGGGAAGAGAGAGGAAAAGGGAGGTGGGGTGGGGGGTTGGGGAGGGGATGGGTTAAGACGAAACGGCAAAACGATCTTTTGGAGGGCGCAGAAAATGAAAACAGCCTGATTAAAGTAATCTGGCCCGTCGGGGAGCAGAGCGGCGGGTAACACTAGCCTGGCGCACGGCGAGGCCAGGAGACAGAGGGCATTGAGTTACCCACGACAAAAACTTTACGACTGCTTGCCGTACCGTATCTTCGCAGGACCGGCATGTCT
>NW_004797449.1:1184532-1188682 GCF_000002075.1 Aplysia californica
GTTTCAATTCTGCATTAATTTTCAGTCACTGACATGCTTGATTGTGAGTGTAAGCCGCTGTAAAGACCATAACACCCCCAACCGCCCCCTTTTCCTCCGTCCAAAGCCGCGCAGAAAACTGAAAAAAAGGGTTCTTTCTTTGAAGAATATTATAACAGTTTGAAAACGGCGTATTTCCATTACAATAAAGATACAAACAAATTCTTTGACTCACGAGTAGAACTAGTAGAATGCTGATTAGCGCAATACCGTATTTAGAGTTTGGCTACCTCGACAAAGAGCCTTTTGCAAATGAGTTCTTACCCATTTCCATAAAAACGCAATTCAAATGAGTTCTTGGACTGACGAGCGGGTTTACCTGACACCTCCTACCTGGGAGGGGAATTCTTGTATTTTTATGAGCCACCACGTCAACACTGGGCGGGGACGAGTGGGAGGGGCCGCCTCAGCCTTACGGGCTCATACGTCATTGAAGCCCCGCCCCTAAACTATCTATGGAAACACGATCGGCGCATTACTGACGAATTGCTCGAGGAATTTAGAATGCCTTTTAATGAGAAAGGAGAAGAAGAAGAAAAAAAAAACAAATAAAAAAAACAACTGGGAAGGACGAGAAGGTGATGGTAAATGAGTGTACCTTATTTCTCTTTCAGCGCATACAGTTCTGTGCTGTGTGCTGGGAGATCATCTTGTTGAACTACAGATTATATGACCGGGGTTCAAACCCCGAACAGGGCAATCTTTAACTTGTTTTGAGCGGGGCGCTTAGCCTTGACCAAAACTGAGTCGATAGTGCCGTAAAACACCTACTCAATCAATCAATCAATCAGCGCTTGGCCGGGCTCACCGCGATAGATACTTAGAACCCGGAGGGTGGGTGGTTGGCGGGTGCTCTGGTATTGTTTGCTCCTTCTTCCCTGTCAATTGTCCTGATCTCACCTACTTCTTTTGTGTGTTTGTTACTAACTCTCTTGTAACACCTACTAATCTTCGGCACTTATGTGACCTTATTGTGTTGCAAGTGCCGTAAAACTCGTACTAAAACTACAAGTAAAGAGCCCGGAGGTCCCCCCTCTTGGAAAGGTTTGCCGAAAAAGCAAACATGTGAGGCTGTGTGGTGGAATCAGGCTCTCGTCAATTTTTGTGCATGTAGAGTTATTGGTATCATCTTAAAGCTTGTTCACTTGTCTTTATTTGGATGAAAAAATATCCATTTATCTTGAATACAAGTCGAGATATTTGTAAATGAAGGAGGTGGGGGTCACCTGTTTTCAGAGGTAAATCGGGTGAGAAAATGGCGGCGAAAGATTTGTTATTTCCTTAGCTTAAGAGTCCGTGGTAACTGAAAATTTACACTTTTTGTGCCTTTAATCAACGTTTTTCAGAAAAGGTGTTGAGCCAAAAAAAAAAAAAAATTTGATAAAAATTCACCAACCTGCGGAAAAATGCAAGTTTCTTCACTTTGATTATTTTGACGAGAGCCTGATTCCACCACGCTGCCTCACAAATAAACTTTAGTCTTCCTTCGGAACTTACCTGACTTAGTCCAAACACCTAGGACAGCAATTTGTCACTTTTAAGCACAAGAGGGCTATCCCGAAAAACGCGGTTTTCAGAAAATCTACGGTAAAGTTTTTGTCCCTAGTTCAGTTTCTTTAAAAGACAAGGAGAGTTTTCTCTATAACCAAACAAATATACACACCAATAAAGCCAAACTTCTCCTATAGGTGGGGCAATGCCCACTTTTGGTGTAAGTCAAGATTTCTAGAAAACCCCGAAATCTTGGTTAGCCTGCTTGTCCTTAAAAGCGACCAATTGTGAGGCATGTAATTGGTAAAATCAGGCGCTCGTTATAAAACATTAAATCAAAGATACCGGCATTTTCCTTTTGTTTGCAATTTTTATCGAAATTTTGCTTTTTTGGGGCTCAACGCCATTTCTATCCATTTAAAAACACACGTGGGTGGATGTTACCGAAAAATGTTAATTAAGGGCTCAAAATATGTAAATTTTCAGTTTCCAGAGACTCTCAAGCTATGGAAGTCACCAAACTTTTTCTGCCATTTTCTCGTCAATTTTATCTCTGAAACCAGACGACCCCACCTAGATTAGATGAATAGCAAATGTCTCGGCTTGTATTCAAGATAGATGGGGTAGTTTTTTCATCGAAAGATAGAAAAATGAACACTCTTTAAGATGATATCAGTATCTCCATATTATGCCCAAAATTGACGAGCCCCTGATTCCACTGCGTTGTGACACAGTTCTCAGTGGGGGGGGGGGGGGGGGGGGGGCTACATCTTGAACATCGCCAGGATGCTATGCGCGAAAAAGAGGCGCTTTTTTAAACTGAAATTAAATCAAGAGAGTGGGGGCTTTGGGGAGAGGGAGGGGGCTGGGTCAAAAATTGAAGACCTGAGAATAACACGAAAGGTCAAGTCATTTTTAAAAATTTCGAGAAAATGAGCAAGAAAATCTAATTTCATGAAATTCATACAACTAAGTTCCAATAAGAGAGCTGAATTAATTAAGTAAACTTTTTCTGGACTTGACATTGTTGTTGCATGTAGGTTTGGCGTCTTTAAACAAGAATAAGTACATGGGTGTAGGAACAGAATAGCGCTTTGGGGGCTCTTGTGGCCTAGAGGTTAAGGCGTTGGCCTCTCATTCAAAGGTCCCGGGTTCGAATCCGGGTAGCGACCAAAAAATTTTCTTCTCTAAAATTGTCTCCTTTCACCTCCTTTCCTGCTCTCTAGCAATGTTCTGTTGTCTGCTTTCATTTCCACTTTCTGCCCCCACCCCCTCACCTCCTTTGCCCCCTCCTCTGGGCTCCTGATTCTTTCTGCAGCCTTTCTACTGCTACTCCTTGGCTCCTCCTTACTGGCGTCTTTCTGCCACACCCCTGATCTTTTGGTAGGAAAGATCTACACCTAGCCTTATCGGACAAGGGCAAAAAAGCTCGGAGGGCTGTGTGCAAGTTGCGCACGTTAAAGATCCCTTGGTGGTCTAAAATCGATAAGAGTAGGCTTCGGCCGCCACCCGGGCAAAATTCCAAATTTCCTACCAACTGAAAATATTAGGTGTGTCCCGCGCGCTCATATGACCTTATGCAGTTGCGAGCGCCGTAAAACACTTTACAAAAACAAAACACAAACAAGAATAGCGCTTTGTCAGTGTTATTAATAGACAATCCTTTGTTGCCGCTTTCGAATGATGATACAAAGAACTCTATTTTTAGGGCAATGTGACTGTACCTTGTTGTTGTGCTCAGGTCTTCAGTTTCTGTTACAAAATTTACGGGTATAAAGGGTGGCGTCAGTAGTCAAGTGGTTAGGCTGCCGGAATCGTAAGCGTGAGATTACGGGTTTGGGGGTTCGAGCCTCAGCTCGGTCCGATGTTGTGTCCTTGGGAAAGTCACTTTACACGAATGTCCCACCTGGCTCGGTTCTTTTGGAGATAACCTAATAGTGTTGATAGGGGTAAACCTTTACAATTTCACCAGTTTTTGACAGGAATTTTAAAAAAGTGGATGGTTGGCGATTGGTCTGGTGTGGTTTGCTGTTTCTTCTTTCCTATCAAAAATATATCGTCCTTGTCTCCCCTTTTATGTTTGTTACTCTCTTGTAACACCTCTAATCTTCTGGCGCTCTTACGACCTTAAGCAGTTGCGAGCGCCAAAAAACCTCTACTAAAATTTATACATGTCAGTGAGTCCTTATACGGGGCGACCATATGCGGCATTCGATCGGGTCGAGTCTGGTCGGGTCGGATTGGGAATGATCGCCTGACTTGTTGAATAAAAACAAAGGCGATTATTTTGGAGATGACGAGTCGGGCCCGATCGGCTGGTGCCACGATTGTCGCTTTGCGCCCTCAATCTGGCTAGCAAATCGACCCGACCCGACCCGATCCGATCCTTCTATGGGCACCCCGAATGACTTCTTCCCTGGAGCCACACCGGTGTCCGAAGGCTTTATAAGTTAAACACCTCGCAGGAGAAGTGAGTTCGAGTCTCCGTAAAGAAATGTCCATTCATACACGTATTTCATCAAACATTACAGACTGTCTCTCTCTCTCTCTCTCTCTCTCTCTCTCTCTCTCTCTCTCTCTCTCTCTCTCTCTCTCTCTCTCTCTCTCTCCTGGGACTTGA
>NW_004797449.1:1188789-1190714 GCF_000002075.1 Aplysia californica
TTAAATGATGATGATGATGATGATGATGATGATGATGATGATGATGATGATGATGATGATGATGATGATGATGATGATGATGATGATGATGATGATGATGTTGAAGACGACGGTGACGATGATGAATAAAATTATAATTATTGTTATTGATTTTTTAAATTATTATTATTATTATTATTATTATTATTATTATTATTATTATTATTATTATTATTATTATTATTATTATTATTATTATTATTATTATTATCATTATCATTATCATTATTATGATCTGATTATTTAAATTCGAATCAAATGTATTGATATTGAACTACAGAGTTATCACCTTAAGAAAGCATGGCTCAAATGTCTCGTCCTTCGCTCCTCCTTACTGCTGTCTTTCTGCCACACCCCTGATCTTCTGGTAGGAAAGATCTACACCTAGCCTTCTCGGACAAGGGCGAAAAATCTCGGAGGACCCGTGTGCTAGTTGCGCACGTTAAAGATCCCTTGGTGGTCTAAAATCGAAAAGAGTAGGCTTCGGCCGCCACCCGGGCAAAATTCAAAATTTTCTACCAACTGAAAATATTAGGTGTGTCCAGCGCGCTCCTATGACCTTATGCAGTTGCGAGCGCCGTAAAACACTTTACAAAAACAAAAACCACATGTCTCGTCAGTTACCGTGGAATAACCATCTCCTACTGGAGGGCTTCAGAATGGTCTCCACCAAGCGCCTTGAGAGTGTTACATAAGGAGGGGATCTCCCTGCGCATGGGCATTGGGGGGGGGGGGGGGTGAAACAGGGGTTCGTTTTAGCTTTAGTTTTAGTAAGAGATTTACGGCACTTGCAACACAGTAGTGTCATATAAGTGCCGAAGATTAGAGGTGTTAAGGGGGCTCTCGTGGCCTAGAGGTTAAGGTATTGGCCTCTCATTCAAAGGTCCCGTGTTCGAATCCGGGTAGCGACCTAAAATTTTCTTCTCTAAAGTTGTCTCCTTTCACCTCCTTTCCTTCTCTCTAGCATGAATGTTCTGTTGTCTGCTTTCATATTCACTTTCTGCCCCCACCCCCTCACCTCCTTTGCCCCCTCCTCAGGGCTCCTGACTCTTTCTGCAGCCTTTCTACTGCTACTCCTTGGCTCCTCCTTACTGCTGTCTTTCTGCCACACCCCTGATCTTCTGGTAGGAAAGATCCACACCTAGCCTTCTCGGACAAGGGCGAAAAAGACGGAAGATGTTTGATAGAAAAGGAGGAGGAAACCACAGCAGACCTCCCGCCAACCACTTTTCAGAGGTCACACGGTGAAATCATTGGCTCCCATGTCAGAGGTCGGTCAGTGGGGTAATTTGCTCAGAGGTCACACGGTGAAATCATTGGCTCCCATGTCAGAGGTCGGTCAGTGGGGTCATTTGCTCAGAGGTCACACGGTGAAATCATTGGCTCCCATGTCAGAGGTCGGTCAGTGGGGTCATTTGCTCAGAGGTCACCGGGGGTCATTGAGGGCGAAGTGCAGTAATATCTTATTGCTTAATCTTAGAAGAAGCGAAATGTGAGGTATTGTACGTGGTGAAATCAGGCGCTCATGAAAAAAAATGAAATCAAAGAATTAAATTGGCATTTTTGTGGCCCTTGGATTTTCTTCGAATTCTCTTTTTTTTTCTTTTTTTTTGGCTCAACACCTTATATATCAATTTACAAACACATGTATGTGTGAATTTTGATGAAAACCGCTGCTTATATGAACACAATTTCGTGCTAGATTTAATTTACCTCTGAAACCAGGCGATCTCTCCCTCCCCCCCTCCCCCCCCAAAATAGACTCATACATTAGGAGGATCATGACCGTCTTCGGAATACGACGGGGTGTCCTAACCTGGGTCCTGATAAAGTTTTGAAAAATTGCTCCTGATCTGATTTTATAGCACAGTGTCAGAGTGAAGACG
>NW_004797449.1:1192027-1193541 GCF_000002075.1 Aplysia californica
GTGTGTGTGTGTGTGTGTGTGTGTGTGTGTGTGTGCGTAAGTGCTTGTGCGCGCGCGCGCCATATGCGCGGAGTTTCCCGTGAATCATTGGTAGTGGGTAGATGGAGCAGAGACGATGTCAGTCCGTCTGTCTGTCTGTCTGTCTGTCTGTCTGACAAGTCTTAGCTAGCGGTGAGCGGGAGGTGAGGAGGCCCTTTCGTCGTCGTCCCCCCTCTTCCCCCTCCTTTCTTCCCTCGCGACATACCAGTGTGTGCGTGCGTGTGCGCGTGTGTGTGTGCGCCAAAGACCGCGAGTCTCTCCTCATTGGTCTATAACTCTTGACTCCCTCAGACACTTTCGATTTATTTCACTGTACCTAACCGTCTTCGATCTTCGCGACTTTTGTGTGTGTGTGCCGCTTCAGGAGAGCAGAGCGCGCGACAATCCGTGGATCTGTGGATCTGTGAATCCGTGGATCTGACTGCGATCTTATGTACGTGTCAGCCAGTCAGTGAATTAGATGTACGGACTTCACGACTTGTATAAACCTCTCTCGACTGTTCATTCTTGGGTATAGCTTTTGTTGCGGAAATTCGATAACTCGGAAAGTGACCGTTGGTTGATAGTTGAGAACGGGACCCGGCAATTTGATTCTTTGAGGAGATAATTTAATATCATTATGACCACCAAGTTGATTTAGATCTAGTTCCTTTGAAAATATGTTCACTTTTTTGTTTGGAAAAGATTAATTTCGATTTTTAGTTTATCTTTTTTAAATTATTTCTTTGTTTTTGTTTTTGTTTTTGTTTGTTTTTTTTGTGGTGAAAGATTCGATTCCATCTATTATTTTATTTGTTTAAAAGTATAAATCAAAACATAGCCTACTATGACCAAACCCCCCCCCCCCAAAAAAAAAAAAAAAAAGAAAAACTCAGCTGATTTTAACTGCGTACTTGTACTAAAAGGCGCGACTTCTCTTTAAAAGTTCTTTGGTTTTAGTTTGTTATCGTCATGTGTTTTTTAAAATTGTTTACTATTTTATTTTATTTTTTAAACTTATTAGAATAGTTCTAGTGTGATTCTTATAACTTCTTGAACCTAAAAAGTTTTGACTTTTTTCAAAAGAAAAAGGGGATTGATTTCTGTGATATAATTGATCCAATCAAACGAATAGATTTTCCTTTTGTTGTCTGGAAAAATCAACATTCAAATCCATTTCAATTTATGTAGAATGAATACCTGTTTCTTCGTTTCTTGATCTTGTGATTATTTAGTTTTTTTAATTTATTTATTTATTATCTATAAAGTTATCTTTTGTTGGAAATAAGGACATTTCTGTGTTTTCAGTACTGGACAAATCAACAGTCAATTTACTTCCTGGAAAATACGCCGTTGATAAGATTATCTTCAAGTGGTTCGTTACAGAAATAAGTCATTACTTTAGAATTGTAGGGGGAAAAAAAACTAGAAACAAACACTGTATTTCTTCTTCGTCTCCTCCTCTTCCTCCTCCTCCTCCTCCTCCTCCTCCTCCT
>NW_004797449.1:1194902-1199515 GCF_000002075.1 Aplysia californica
CTCTCTCTCTCTCTCTCTCTCTCTTGCTCTCTCTCTCTCTCTCTCTCTCTCTCTCTCTCTTGTGAATTAAGACATGCAAGTACAATTGAGTGTTGCAACACATATCCAGATACCCTAAAGAAAGTTAAAAACAGTTTTGTTGTTGTTTTTGGGGGGTTTTTTATGCAGAGAGTAGAGAGTTGTAGTAATGAAATGGTGCTACATTTGAGCATCTGTAACTGTACGTGTGGTCCAGGATGATGCGTGGCTTTTTGGACACCCTGTATTGTTGTGTCGGTGTAAGCCTAAGTGCTGAGACATAATTATGACATTATGCAGTTGTGAGCACCGTTAAACTCTTACTAAACTAAACGAAACGAAACGAAACGAAACTGAACGAAACGAAACTGAACGAAACGAAATGAAACGAAACGAAACGAAACGAAACTAAACGAAACTAAACTAAACTAGACTAAACTAAACCAAGCTAAACTAAATTAAACTAAACCAAACTAAAGTGTTAAGGGTATGGATATTGTTCGGTTGCAATTCCTTGTAACGCTCAAAGCTAAGTTAATTGTTTCGTTTAAGGTTGATGGTAATTTTAGACACTTTCACCAATTATTATACATTTTTGGTGTTCGTTAGGGGCCCAAACCTTATTAAGAGATGGCGTCAATCTTATATAAATGGGCAAGGGATAAAAAAGAAAAACCTCTATTAAATAGAAAGACAATGACACGTCGGTGTGGAAAACGCAATTACATGTATTGTGATTCGGCTATTCAGTGAGAACTACAAGTACATGAAATCTCAAACTTCATTTCTGGAGTATAAAAAAAGTAGATTCTATTTAACGGTTAACGCGAATTCTACAATAGATGTGACATTTAGCTTGAACTGATTTTAATTTATATCGCTTTCACAAACTTTTACCATTGCTTATGTATGCGTGAACACAAACTCGAGCAATCCGGCCATAAACTCTACGTTTCAAATGCAACATTTTGAAGACAAAGCTTTTTTTCAGAGATAATGTATTCTTTCGGTAAAAGTACCGAAAAAGACATTTCTCCCAACTGTGAATTATATACATGTACTTGCTCTCATTTATACAATTAATTACCCCGCGCGCCGTAATTTTTTTAAAGCTGATTTGTGAGGCATTGTGGTAAAATCAGGTGTTCGTCAAAATAATGACGTCGAAGAAACCAGCATTTTTCGACCGGTTTAGCAATTGTGTTAAAAACTGAATTTGTGGTTTTAGCAAAACACTTTTGATATTCTATTTAAAATTAATTTCTGTGTGGATTTAACTAGAGAACTGTCAATAAAGGCATACAAAAGTAAATTTACAGTTTCCAATTATTCTCAACCTATGAAAGCTGCCAAACTTTGCCGGCTATTAAATTTCTCGCTAATTTTACCTCTGAGACCAGGTGACCCCAACTCCTTTAATCGCAAATATCTCGACTTCTGTATGCGACAGACGTGTATTTCTACAATGGAAAGCAAGGCAAATGAACAGGCTTTAAACTGATACCAATAACGTCACATGGCCACTCATTGACGAGTGCCTGATTCCACCGCGGAAAGACAAAGGTCCTTGTTCTCACCTGGGAATTGAACCCGCGTCGTATGTGAGTGAGGCTGAGAGCGTTACCATCACATCACACCGCACACATTGTTACTACGACATACATTGGGTTAATTGGGGTGTAAGATACAGTCATGTTTCGTAAGCTGACAAAACGCCTTTTTTCCCTATTGGCGCCAATTTATTTTTTTCCGAAATAAAAAGCCACATCAGTCACCCTACATCTTGTGTTTAAAAAAAATCAAAATTGAAACTGTGACTAGTTTTTTAAATAAATTAGAATTCAAATTTCGGAATGACTCTGTTTTTCAATGATTACGCTAACAAACAAACAAAAAAAACCCAAACAAAACAAAACCCGCCTTTTCTCGGAACTGCTCTGAAGGAAAAAAAAGGCGTTTTCTCGCTCAGCTTACGGCAGGATCTATGTGGACCTTTTTCCAATAGCGTTATCAGAAACAAATAATTATAATAAATGCTGGGACTTTAAGGTCTTCAACGTTTGTAAAATAGAGTTCTACTGTTTTTATCGCGCCATTGTTTTACTTTGATTCTGTCGACATAGCCCAGTATATCTTTAAAGTATATCCTAGTGGGTGGTTGGCGGGTGCTCTGGTGTGGTCTGCTCCTTCTTTCCTATCAAACATCTATCGTCCTTATCTCTCCTCCTTTTTAATGTTGGTTACTCTCTTGTAACACCTCTAATCTTCGTCACTTTATATTATGATGACCTTATTGTGTTGCAAGTGCCGTAAAACTCTTTCAAAACTTTAAAAAAAAAAATATACATCCTAGCCCGCCTATAAGTTAATGAGGCAGACCGTAACTTGAAATTGCGACAAACAAAATATTGTTCACTGACGTTTTAGAGACTTTTCAAGCAGTAATTTACATTCCCGTGTCAATTCTGGTAGGCTGTGACGGTTAAGTTAATAATAAGAAAACTTGGTGCTTAAAGTTAGATGATAATATTTATACTGATAATAATAATGATAATCATCGTAATTGTTATAATTACTATTATTTTTTAAACTATTTTTATTATTATCATCATCATCATCATCATCATCATCATCATCATCATCATCATCATCATCATCATCATCATCATCATCATCATCAGCACAGCAGCAGCAGCAGCAGCAGCAGCAGCAGCATGAACTTCATTTTTTTTTTGTGTTATTTATTATTATTATTGTTATTTCATTATTATTATTATTATTATTATTATTATTATTATTATTATTATTATTATTATTATTATTATTATTATTATTATTATTATTATTATTGTCATAATTGTCATTAATGATATTATTAATAATCATTTTTAAGAATTATAAACAAGAAAACAAATTTAACCGCCTTCGCTCCGTATAAAGGATTTCCTCAATTTAGACAATACTTATTACATAATTTAGTTATCCATTTTATTTATTAATTTCTTTTTTGGTGGGTGCGGGTGAGGGTTAATTTATCTCTTCAATGAAACATAGAATCGAAATATTGCAGCAGTTAATTATAATATGCAAATTACGTGTCTTATAGCGTCAAAATTGCAGACAAAGAACTGTGGGTACATGCGGTTATCCTATGACAGCTGAGATATCTTCTTCTGATACATAATACACGTAAGATGTATTAACAGATAACATCTGTATAGCGCAAACCCCCACTCAACAGCAAGCTCTATGCTCTTCACAATCTACACTATTACCCCAGCAGACCTGAGAGCATTCTGAAACATTCTCAACTTCCTGAGAAGCGTACAGTGCAAGCTGTCATTTATAGGCGCTAAAACACTAACATACTGAAAAGATCTTTCGATGTCTGTTTGTTCAAGAAATCCCTGTATTGCGTCTGAGGTTGATTTCATCGTAAATTGAGTTGTTGAATTGTGGCGAATGTCTCTCTCTCTCTCTCTCTCTCTCTCTCTCTCTCTCTCTCTCTCTCTCTCTCCCTTTCTTTCTCCCTCTCTGCCTACATCCACATCCCACTCAAAGCATACAATCATATAATAAGTAAACAAATAAATAAATAAACGCAAAACAAACACTTAAAGCTGTGGTTTACAGGGATCACAAAAGGGCAGGGTGTTTGTGTGAGTGTGGGTGAGGGGGTGGGGGGATGGGTGTGCGTGGGCGTTTGTGTGGGTGTGTGTGTGTGTGTGTGTGTGTGTATGTGTGTGTGTGTGTGTGTGTGTGTGTGTGTCTGTCTGTGTGTGTGTGTGTGTGTGTGTGGGTGTGAGTTGGGGTTGTAGTTTGTTGTCAAAGGACAGAGTCAGGAGTGTAGTAATACAACTAACACAGAGAGCTTGCTGCAGTGACTAACAGATAGGGCTTGCTTTTTTAGTTTTTGTCTTTTAAAGCCAAGAAATTGGCATTTTGATTCAATTTTGAGGAAAACAGCAAAAGCATCTCAAAATTGTTATTATTATTATTATTATTATTATTATTATTAATATTATCATCATTATTTTTATTACACAACGATATGATTAACTATAATGATGATGATAACAAAAACATAAACAGGGGAGGGGGGTTAAGTTGGCCACCAGCTCTCTGGCTGTTATGAGTGGCACTGTTTGTCCTTACTGACTATAATATTATTATTATGTCTAAAGTTCTGGTTAGGCCCTGTCCAGCAAGAAATAGAACCCCTCATCTAACAGAAGCCTCAAGTTTGCTTTCTATGTGTCTGATTTGTAGCCAGTAAAAGCTTCAACTCTCTTACCCCCCGGAGGCTCTCGTGGCCTAGAGGTTAAGGTGTTGGCCTCTCATTCAAAGGTTCGAATCCGGGTAGCGACCGAAAAATGTTCTTCTCTAAAATTATCTCCTTTCACCTCCTTTCCTGCTCTCTAGCAATATTTGGTCGTCTGCTTTCGTCTCCTCTTTCTGTCCCCACTCCCGCATCTCCTTTGCTCCCTCCTCTGGGCTCCTGACTCTTTCTGCAGCCTTTCTACTGCTACTCTTTGACTCCTTCTTACTGCTGTCTTTCTGCCACACCCCTGATCTTCTGGTAGGAAAGATCTACA
>NW_004797449.1:1200760-1202193 GCF_000002075.1 Aplysia californica
GGGGGCAGAAAGTGGAAACGAAAGCAGAAGACAGAACTTCGTTAAACAGAATGAAAGGAGGTGAAAGGAGAAATGTTAAAGAAGAAAATTTTCCGTCGCTGTCAGGTTTCGAACGCGGGACCTTTGAATGAGAGCATAACGCCGTAACTCTCGACCTCGAGAGCCCAATTGACAGCTGCAAGGAACCCAGGGAACACACTGTCGTTCCTAATCCCTTTATGAGATAAGCAAAGACTCGCCGAGTGGCAAAAGAGCTGTCTGGGGTTAGCAAGATGAAGATCCCCTTTGTGGTAGATTTATTATAGTAGCAACAGCAACGACAGCAACACAAAAAACAACATAATTTGCAGTAACAGCAACAACAAAATATTTAAAAAATGACGAAAATTTAATCTTGTGAAAGAGCAAACTTTCTGTGTATCATTTTCATTCTACTATAGTATAAAAAGAAAAAAGATGATGATGATGATGATGATGATGATGATGATGATGATGATGATGATGATGATGATGATGATGATGATGATGATGGGGTGGAAGAGGAGGAGGAGGAGGAGGAGGAGGATGATGATTCCCTTCAATAACACCTACAGTCATCATCATCATCATCATCATCATCATCATCATCATCATCATCATCAAGTGCCAGATCTGCGACAGACATCGGCGATCAAGTCTCTCCAATCATTGCTTTGTGCACGTTAAATTAAAGATCCTTTGGGGGTCCAAGAATCGATAAGAGTAGGCTTTGGCCGCCACCCGGGCTAAATACACAATTTCCCACCAACTGAAAATGTTTAATGTTCGTTCATCTGACGTTATGCAGTTGCGAGTGCCGTAAAACACTTACCAAAAATTCCTTTGCTCGGATGCTCTCAAAAAGGCTATTTTATTATCCTGATCTTTCCCCCTTATTCATCTCTCTAAGGCTCTCTAAGAAGGTTGCTCTGGGTCTACCCCTGCCCCGTTTGCCTTCAGTTTTGCCAGTGAGAGCTAGATGTTCAAGACCTTTATGTCTATTCAGGTGTTTGAAAACTGCATTAATTGTCATTTCCTGATTGTTTTCAACAGTGAGCGTTCCACCTGGGCTTCATCAAGCACTACCTCATTTGATTTCTTTTCCTTCCACGATACTCTTAGCAGTCTCCTAAGAAACAACATTTCTGTTGCTTCTATTTTTATTTCCACTGTCTTTAGTGATTGTCCAGTATTCACAACCATATAGAAGGGTTGACCATACATAGCCTTTCAGAACTTTCATTTTGGTAGTTACTGGGATGTATGTTTTTAAGAAATGGGTACATTTGGTTGAAATTGTCAAAAGCCGTTACAATTACTTTTTTCTGTTGAACATTTGGTATAAGATAATATTTTGATATTTCCACTTTCCTTCACTTAAAAAACATATACACGCGCACTCATACACTTACACC
>NW_004797449.1:1202293-1206933 GCF_000002075.1 Aplysia californica
ACACACACACACACACACACACACACACACACACACATACATACATACACAGATAAACAAATGCACCCACACACATACACACATACATGCACGCACACAAACTCATGCATACACACACAAACACTTACATAACAAACAAACAAACAAACAATATTCATTAAACAAAGCTCCACAGAATGAGCAATAACTAGAACTACAGACATAAAACATAAGAGTTGGTCTATATACAAACCGCCCAAACAAACGACGACGATAAACCCCAAGGACCGTAAATCAATTTCACCAAACCACCCATCGGCATGGAAGTCCTTCAGTAATACATACAGTAACAGTCCTGCTGCACTTAATAATTCGCTACTTAAGAATTACAAAGTTCTATCTGACATTTTTAGTTAATTTGAGTTACTAAGACCATGAGGTCAGAAACCAAATGTTGTGTCTGTTCCATCAAAATCATAAGATTATTCGGAGTCGTTATCAAGATATTCAGAAAAATTGCCTTCGAAAAAGTTTGACATGATGTGGAACTAAAAGAATTTTACGTAAAATTTCTCAAAACTAGGTACTGAGCAGATAGAGCTTTGTATTTCTGATGAAGCGAATTGTAGAAGCAAGGAGCCTATCGTTATGTGCCGGCGACGGCCAGCGCTTTGTCACTGACTCCCCGTGAGATTAGCGGGATCTGACGGTATTGTTCCAGTAAAGGAGCGGAGCGAGTAGAGAGCCTTGTGGTATACCCTGCGCTCCGGTCGGCTTGCGTTTAATGCCTCTAGGTAGCTGAAATCCCCTCTCGATCCGATTATGAAACCAAATGGTTAAGTGAAGTCTAATTGTGGCTGCAAGTGCTGTTTTCTTTTGCTCCGGAGCGATCTGACTCTTCGAGTTGTTCTCCTCTCGCTTATGCTTGGCGAGCGCTGTTGCTCTGTTGCAATTTCTTCAATAGTGCCTTCTGAATTAAGGTGCTACGCCTCATTCTTCCAGCCACTGTTTCAATATTTGCGGACGATTTGCAGGGAAGGAGGCGATCGGCTTATTGTATGTAGGCTTGTATGTTGTGATTAGGCTAGAGGGGTGTGTTCAGTCTGTCTCTAGCAGGACGCCTTCTGTTCCGAGTTTCGTCATTTTTTTTCTTGCTCTACGATCTGTGGTAGTCTCGTAAAACGCGTGTCAGTTGAACGGCCTTATGAATTAGTGAGTTTTTATTTGCAGCCTGCGTTTTTCTGATTTTGGATGATGGAGAAGTGAAAAAGTAACCTGTTGTAGATAGTGGAAACAAGCATAACTAACACGAATGAATCGATACAGCAGTGAACATTCACCTCTGTGAATTAAGTTGTCTTGGAAAAATAACCTTTAAAAGAATGTGCGAAAAACGTGTAGAGTAAATGTCTTTTCCAGTGGTGGTGAGATTACATATTTTGGAGCTTGCAGTTAGAAATACATTATTATATATTTATTATTTCTTTTGTTTTAAATTGCTGGCTGGGACTCTTTCTTATATAAACTACATTTTTCGAAACTTGTGTTATGATATTCTTATTTTGACTTAATCGTCAAGAGGATTTGCTATTTTTTTTGTGGGTTCCGGGTGAAAAAACGTGTTTTTGAAGACCTAGCAATGATTGCCATAGTCTTTACCCAAATTAACTTAAAAGCATAAATTTCCATTAAAATTTCACAAATTAGCATTTATAAATATAATATGTTCTACAGTGACCGGATAAAGATTTTGTTGTTGTTTTTGTTGTTGTTGCTCTAATTTACGACTTTATCAGTATGATATTGTTGGCCTATTGCCCCATATGCCCTGATTAATTAATTCGGGTTTTTATTTTAACTTATATCTATTTCATGATTCATTTATTTTTCTTATTTTTTATTTATCTATTTTCTTATTTTTTAATGAATTTCTTTTCTTCACAATTTAATCTTTTCAAACGGGGACGTCCAGACGCGTTAAGTTTGTTGTTGTTTTTTTTTGTCGCTAACATATTTATCTTTTGTCTTTCTCTCGGTCCCTGCTGCCTTTATGCATTGCCTTCACGTTTGACCTTTTTGGTGTCGCAGACAGGGACTATGTATCCCAGACAGGTCTAGAAACAGAATCTATCTCTCTATCTAGAACGACTGTGTCCGACTCTGAATATTGACTGCTCATTACTGTAGAGTGCGGACCCGCGGAGTATTCCAAACACCATCCGCGTGGGATTGTCTGAGACTCCCACAAAGCTATGAAATTTCGGTGAAAGTTTTGTGAGGATTTCGTGTTGCACATAACAAGGAGGATGCTGATTCATGTTGATGGTGGCTAGACGGCACAGATTCGTGAGAGATTGTGTAATGTTCTTCCTGTGGACTCCATCAGAAGATGGGCGGTAAGAGCATGGCCAAGCCCGACTGAGAACGTGGGATATACACACACAGCTTAAGCAACTCCCAGAAACACCACCCGGGTAATTATTACATTTTGGCACTCCCGCCGCTCAAAGCGATAAAATGTTTCTGATTGTTTCTTGTGTGATAATTTGCTTTTTTGTCTGTTTTTATATTTTGAATTTTTATCATAGTTACCATTCGTGTCATTATTGTCGACGCCAATGTGTCGTCATCGTTGTCGTCTATATTGATGTGGGAAATCTCTTCAGCGTGGGTGGTTGGCGGGTGCTCTGGTATAGTTTTCTCCTTCTTTCCTATAAAACATCTATCGTCCTTTTCTCTACTCCTCCTTTTTGTGTTTATTACTCTCTTTCTAACACCTCTAATCTTTGGCACTTATATAACCTTACTGTGTTGCAAGTGCCGTAAAACTCTTACTAAAACCAAAAAGAAAAGCCGGGTAATTATTATCTGTTGGCACTCCCGCCGCTCAGAGCGATAATATGTTTCTGATGATTTGCTTTTTGTGGGGGGTTTTCTTCATATTTTGAATAGTCATCAGAATTACCATTCTTGTCGTTGTCGTTCACGCCTTTGTGTCGTCATCGTTGTTGTCTATGTTGATGTGGGAAGTCTCTTCAGCGTGGGTGGTTGGCGGGTGCTCTGGTGTGGTTTGCTTCTTCTTTCCTATCTAACATCAATCGTCTTTATCTCCCCTCCTTCTTGTTTATGTTTGTTACTCTCTTGTAACACCTTTAATCTTCGGCACTTAAATGACCTTATTGTGTTGCAAGTGCCGTGAAACACTTTCTAAAATAAATATAAAACGACGCCATTGTGTCGTCATCGTTGTCGTTCAAGTTGCTGTGGGGAAATTCTACAGCTTGTTTCGCTGTCGTTTTTTGGTGGGTTTTTTTTGGTGGGGGAGGGTTGTTTTTTGTTTTGTTTTTGGTGGGGGAGGGTTGTTTTTTGTTTTGTTTTTGGTGTTGTTGATGTTGTTGTTGTTGCTGCTGCTGTTGTTGTTGTTGTTGTTGTCGTCGTAATAATCCAATTAAACAGATGTCGAACTCTCACTTTTAAAATAAGTCTAAAGCACCTTTAGCATATGACGGCAGGGCGACCCGAGCATGGCCGCCGTCGAAAATGAAAATCCAAATGTTTTTATTCAAGTTCCAAAGTGAGGGTTCTTGTTTGCTATTAACCTCTCGCTTTTTTTGTATCAAGAAATAAACTTTTCTTACTTTCTTCTTTGTCACAACGTTGAACAGGGTTGAGCCAGAGAGGGTTTACAGTAATAGTATTACTGTAAACTCTCTGATTGAGCCTGGAACCCCCCAAACAGCAATATCACGAGTCCGATAGCCTAACGCCAGACTACTGACGCCATTAATGTGTTTGTTATATATTTGGCAACTTGGAAACACATGTGTCACTTTTCCCTTAAAACTACGACAGCTACAGAGTTGAAAGTTGACAAGTACCTGCAAAGAGATAGATACGCCCAATGACGGAGCCCGATTTTTTATTTATCTATTTTCTTATTTTAGAAAAAAAAAATGGATAAAAAGTTCAAGTTCTTCTTTGGTCTTTGGGATTATTCCTCTGAGAATGGAAACAAATCTGCGTAGCTGTCCTTCACAATTGAAGTGCCGGAAGTGATATTTCGCGAGGCGCATTTTGTTTTGAGAGTATAGATCTAGAACTTCTAATTTTTTGCATCTCTCAAGATTTCATGCTCCCTTCCTATTGAGTGTAAATATGGTAGGCCAATGACTTTCAGTTGATGCTAATGCACCGATCATTCCTTCCATCGAAAGGGGGCGCAGCTAGCGTATTATATTGCGTCGAAAGAATAGCGAAACATTCGACAAAAGGTCAAGGTAAAGACTGCGTTGTCTATCCACCACCACCCCCCCCCCAATAGATAGATAGATAGATAGATCCCCTTTCCGCCCAGCCGTGTTCTGAGATTCTGAGGCTTTCTCCAGAATTAGGAGGCGTCGGTTGAACGTGAGGAAGAAGGGTAAGAAATTAAAAGCTGTCTGGAAGCAAAGATTGAAGGCATATTGCAAATCATGTCACTCCTCTATATATAATTTGATTCTTCCTCGAAAATGCCGTTGGCAAATAACAACATGGTGACGCATTCGACACTGCTGTCATGGAGTGATGTGTCTTGTATACAAGAGTAATAATATAAAGGTAAAGATTGTTCTGGAAAGAATTTCGATTTTTTAAAATGAAGAGATGTTTGAGGGAGACGG
>NW_004797449.1:1207662-1209351 GCF_000002075.1 Aplysia californica
TCTGCTGGGGTAATAATATAGTGTAAAGCGCATAGAGCCTGCTGTTGAGCGGGGATATGCGCTATACAAATGCTATCTATTATTATTTATTATTTTATCCATCCAGAAGCACAGCATTGTTCATCCGCCAAACCGGAGGTGCGCCTAACGAGACAACTACAACTCACTGGCACCGGCTCAGGGACTGTGGATTAAGTCCTGACATCAAGATTTCCTAACCGATGCCGCTCCCAGAATGCCTAGAGTTGTTGAAGATTTAGGTCATTAGTTGGCAGTTTGAGGACACGTCGGATAGTTTCTGTTTCAGTCGTTCACAGTACTGTTTGTATCTCCCGACAAAAATCCTAACCAAACAAACAAACAAACAACAACAACAGCAACACATAAATAACAACAACAACAACAACAACAAACACCAGCAACAACAACAACAACAACAACAACAACAACACATAAATAACAACAACAACAACAACAAACACCAGCAACAACAACAACAACAACAACAACAACAACAACAACACATAAATAACAACAACAACAACAAACACCAGCAACAACAGCAACAACAAAAAAACAAACAAACAACACAAGCAGAATCAACAACAACATCAAATAAACAACAAAAACAACAACAAAAAGGAAATTGAAACAGCTGGAATCGTGCCGATGCCCTTTAACCCCTTCATTGCTGAGGAATTTTTGTCTACGGACGAGACAAAACTGTTCGTTCAAAAGAGATTTAAACAAAGCTATAATAAATTTTCCCCGTTGTTGAAAAATGAGCAACGAACTGTAATGACACATCCTAAAATGCCCTCTGTAAACCAGTTGAAAAAATGGCCGTGAAATAGTATTTGGAGAACACAAGCGAGTATTAAAATTTACGTCCACACAGCAGTGAAGAGGTTAAATAATTTGCCAAGCAAAGTTGGACTTTCTACTACTGCACGAAATACTGGCTTATGTTTTGACAATCTGAAACATGTTCGTTTTGTTGCTTTGTCAAGGTGCACTGTTGGATCACATGTATGTGTCTTGGTGGGTGTAGGAAAGATGACAGATGGATCGGGTTCGAATATTAAATTGTGTTTTCTTACAACGTCTTTGTTTGGGTCGTTTTCAAGGATCTCATCTCACACGGCTCTGTCCTATCGGGGATGGCCATTAAGGTAGAAGGTTCTGCTCCTTTAAAAGGACAAAACAAAACTTTTAGAAAGACGACGTTGTTTCGAGTTTCTTAACAGGAGGAGAGGGAATCTGTAAAAAACAGACTATCCAACAGGGGAATTGAACAAACATCTTTCGCGTGTAACGACCAACAGCCTAACCCTAACACCACCAACGCCCTTTACATAACCTGCATTTTCTTAAATAATAGAAGGGAATGGATTTAACGTTATTATATTAATTAAGCACATGGTTTTTTGGAACACCAAAATTTAAACGGCCACATCCGATAGATAAGAACTAACTAAGTCCTGAAAACGTCACAAACTGACCGTGTTCAAACGAATCCACTGCAGATTCGACCCCCTTTCTTCCCAACGCAAGTTTAGCATGACATAACCTGAGCTAGATCCACTGGTTTAATTTTTAGTTGTAGTGTCTTACAAGCATACGCACACACACACAAACACACACACACACACACACACACACACACACACACACACACACACACACACA
>NW_004797449.1:1209652-1210912 GCF_000002075.1 Aplysia californica
GTCCACACACACACACACACACACACACACACACACACACACACACACACACACCTGTTCATATTTTAAAGACCAAACCCCATTGCCTCAACACACAATAAAATCTCCTAAGACAAGCCACCGCTATCCCACACAAAGCAAAACTACCAGAGTCCACTTACCGTATACCACCAGAATACTAGGCCTTTGGAGGTTTGTATGTGTGAGTGTGTGTGTATGTGTGTGTGTGTGTGTGTGTGTGTGTGTGTGTGTATGCGTGTATGTGTGTGTGTGTGTGTATGTGCCCTTATGTGTGTATGTGCGTTTCTATGTATTTGCTTCTATGTGTAATTTGCGTGTGTATGTATGTGTGTATGTATGTGTGTATGTATGTGTGTATGTATGTGTGTGTGTGTTTATGTGTGCGTGGTGAAACACCAAACCAATGAGCCAGGATCTGGACAATGTATTGATGTATCTTTTCTTATCTTGTCTTTGGAAACCATTAAAAAAAACACTTGAGGATCGAGCCCTTAATTACGTTTTTAAAACCGACAGTTTCTGAAAGGGAGGCTGGATGAGAACTTCGAACATGTGAAGACGGCTGAGGTTACTTGGGCGAAATGTCTGCACGCTGAGGTGTGACCTGGCCGGTTTTTCTCCAATGTTTGCGTGTTTTTTCTGTGATCCGCGGGTAAACACACAGCCTCAGGCCCGGCCCAAAACTTTCTCCGCCGTTTGCTTCCCAACTGCCCGCGAAAACATTTCACGGCGGAAACTTTGTACAGTTAGCCGCCCTTCTCAAAGCGAATGTAGGCCTTTTGTTTCAAAGGCTTCTTAATTTTCGTGGCGTGCTTTTGTCTTGTTTTCGGCTTGGCTTTCTACGTAAAGAGTGCCAACATAGAGTGTGTGCCATTTTAGCGGTTTTCTTGTTTGGCCCAACGGTGTGTTTCTTTCTGCTTAGCCCCCCCCCCCCTCCCTTTCCTCCTCTCTCCTTCGGTTTTCGCCAACTTGAAGAGAATGTTTTAATCTTCGATTTCGGGATGTTAGGGGAGAGGTTGGGAAGGGTGGGGGGAGGGCGGGGGGAGTTTTTTGTAGGTAAAAGAGCTGTCTGTCGTGCGCATGCCACCATCAGGCTAAGCGGTTTGTGTGAGTGAGTGGCGCGTGAGTTGATGTCGTGGTAGACAGTGAGATGTTCAGGAAAGCGTCCCCGGTATTCTCCCTCTAAGTGTGTTTGTGAGAATGTGATATTGCCGGGGTAATGGCTTGTGGGAGGGGTGG
>NW_004797449.1:1211266-1213138 GCF_000002075.1 Aplysia californica
GTGATTGATGAAAGAAAGCCTAGATATGAGAAGGATGGTAACAGAAGAGACAGACAACGCAGTAGTTATGGTAGGAAGAAGAGTTGAGGGAGTAGGTGAGTAAGTGTGGAGTGAATGAATGAGTGAGGAGTGAATGATTGAGTGAGTGAGTGGGGGAGGGAGAGAGGGAGGGAGGGAGGGAGGAAGTGAATGAGTGAGTGAGTGAGTTCGCAACAAAGCAGCCTCAAAAGCAAGTAAGTGTGTGGGTTAACATTCCTTACAACATAGTTCGATTATTCAAGACTTTTGAATGTAGCGTATTTCTCCGATATGACGGAGCACATTTGGTCATGGCTTTGGCAACCGCTCAAAAACAATCGTGATTCAAAAACAGCCTGGTGGGGATTTGAACCTATGCCGTCTGCTCTGTAGTCCAGCATTACACCACTAGGGGTAACGGGGCACCGAGGAACAAGGAAAGGAAGAAGAACAAGAATTACAAAAGCAACAATGACAACAACATCAACAACAACCGTAATATCAACAACAACAACAACAACAACAACATCAACAACCATAACAGCAACACTAGGAATAACAACAACAACAACAACAACAACAACAACCACAACAACAACAACAACCACAACAACAACAACAACAACAACCATAACAGCAACACTAACAATGACAACGACAATAACATCAACAGCAACAACAGCAGCAACAACAACACTAGCAATAACAACCAGAACAACAACTGCAACAACAACAGCAACAACAATAACAACAACAACAGCAACAACAATAACAACAACAACAGCAACAACCAACAACAACAACCACAAGGAAAAAGGTAAATATAGACAAATGAAGAGCTGTGAAAAAGAAGTACCAGAAGTGGGAGAGAGAAAAGATAGACGGCCAAGAAAGAAAAAAAGGCTTACCCTGTTCTCCAGTAAAGCCAGCACAATAATTTATTCGGTCTAGAAACGAGTCCCAGAAAGTGGTGCAATAGTTTCCCATCGACATTCGCCACTGTCTAGTTACGTCATCTTCCTTCTCCAACGTCTAAAATCAGCACAGCTCATCTGTTCTTTTAAAGGAGCTGCTTTTTTATTTTACATAGTTACAAGGACGTGTTTTGTTTGCTTGTTTGTTGTTGTTTTTGTTGGGGTTTTTTTTGCCTCATGACTTGACCACTAACTGTATCGGGCACCCACCAAGTCAAAAAATAACCGTGGGTGGTTGGCGGGTGCTCTGGTGTGGTTTGCATCTTCTTTCCTTTCAAACACCTATCATCCTTATCTACCCTCCTTCTTTTTTATGTTTGTTACTCGCTTGTAACACCTCTAATTTTTTGGCGCTCATATGACCTTATGCTGTTGCGAGCGCCGTAAAACCTCTACTAAAACAAACAAACAAACAAAATAACCCTTGCACTATTAACTTGTTCTTGTGCACAGTAGATTTGTACATGAGTTGATTAATCAGTGTCACACTCATACTGGGCCGGAACAGCATAGGGGGAACTGCTGCTTTTTCTTTCCTCATCCTTACTGTCGTCGTTTTTACTTCTACTTCTTTTATACGTTTCTCACACTGTTTGTGAACTGCTATTTCCGGGGTGCCTTGATAGTCGAAGCAGACTTTGTGCTGTTGAGGCTAGAGAGGTGAGCAGAGTAAGCCTGATTCCCCGTTTGAACTTCTCTGTTGACATCCACCCCTTGGCGCTCATATGGCCGTATGCAGTTGCGAGCGCCGTAAAACCTTACTAAAACATAACCCTTGCATGTGTAAATAGTTATCAAAGAGAGGTTCTTGAGAGATATCCAGTCATGGTTCCAACGACCAAACGATGTATACATTATCATATTACGATATATATATATA
>NW_004797449.1:1213328-1216370 GCF_000002075.1 Aplysia californica
TGTGTGTGTGTGTGTGTGTGTGTGTGAGTGTGTATGCGTGCGTGTGTGTGCGCGTGTGTGTATGTTCAATGAGAGAGCCAAAATCACACGACAGAACACAATCATCATAGAACAGTGAAAAATCAACGAAAGAAAACCGAAACGCCTTGATCAATTCATGGCTTGTATATCAGGTGTCTGTTCCTCAAGTCTGTGTTCTTCATTTCCCTGAAACTTGTTTGATAATATATTTATGGTGTTGACAATGCTGCCCCCCCCCCCAACCCCCCTCCTTACTCTGCCGAGAAAACAGCTTATATTTACGAGGCGCCGGCGTCCGGTTGTAAAAAGATAAAGTCTTTCTGTCAGTTGCGAGCTGCTTTCAGTGTTTGTTTTTTCACTGCGCTAAGGTTTATAGCCGAGAGTAGCTCTATCCGTGTTGGATATCACTGGAGATTTTGGATAGGACAGAGCCGCTTCACAACTTTAAACATAATAGCCATAGATGCAACAATATGAACAAGAAAAACGACAATATCAATATCAACAACCACAACAACAACAATGACAATATCGACAACGGAAACAATGACAACAACAACAACAACAACACAACAACAACAACAACAACAACAACAACAACAACAACAACGACAATATCTATCCGTGTTTGATAACTGTGGTGATTTTGGATAGGACAGAGCAGCTTCACAACTTTACGTGCAGTAGAGGCAGACGCACACAATACTAACGACTACAACGACGATATTATAAACAACAACAACAACAACAACAACAACAACAACAACAACAACAACAACAACAACAACAACAACATCAACAACAACAACATCAACAACAACAACATCAACAACAATGACAATATCTACCCATGTTTGATAACTGTGGAGATTTTGGATTGGACAGAGCAGCTTCACAACTTTACAAACAGTCGAGGCGGACAGTACAATATCAATAACAACAGCGATAATAACAGTATCAACAACAACAACAACAGGGATATCAAGAACAACAAGAACAATGATAATATCAATAACAACAACAACAACAACAACAGGGATAATAACAACAACAACAATAACAACACCACCACCACCACCACCACAACAACAACAACAACAACAACAAAAACACGACATCAGAACACTATCAACAATCATAATTTTTAAAAAATTGCCAGAAATAACAACAACAACAACAACAACAACAACTATTCTTGCCATAAATAATAATCGAATAAAACAACAACAACAACAAAAAGAATAAAGAATGGCAACAGTAACATTGACATCAGAGCACTGCACGAAACAACAGTGACAGCAACATAATATAGAACATCTTCCACAACAACAGCAAAAACAACAACAACAGGGATAATAACGACAATAACAACAACAGAGATAAAGACAAAACAACAACAACAATAACAACAACAGAGATAAAGACAAAACAACAACAACAATAACAACAACAGAGATAAAGACAAAACAACAACAACAACAACAACAACAACAACAACAACAACAATCACTACAACATAAGATTTAACTGAGAAAAAAAACATCAAAAAGAACAAGAAGAACAAGAACGAGAATTACGCTGCTCCTCAGATGTGCGTCATCCAGAGACTCTGTGTGTGTCTATCACTTTGTGAACATGGACATTACAAGTCTAACTATCTGACACGCGTCTTCTTGTCTGTGGGAAATGACTGCTTAACCCTATCCGTACGTCGTGTTTTACTATCGTATCCATACGACGTGGGGAACTCTGTGCCACCATTTAACCCTATCCGTACATCGTGTTTTACTATCGTATCCATACGACGTGGGGAACTCTGTGCCACCGTTTAACCCTATCCGTACGTCGTGTTTTACTATCGTATCTATACGACGTGGGGAACTCTGTGCCACCATTTAACCCTATCCGTACGTCATGTTTTACTATCGTATCCATACGACGTGGGGAACTCTGTGCAACCACTTTCCAAAGAGGAAATTTACTCGTCAATCCGATCTTTACGCTTTGCATAGCAGTCTGTCAAAACGATTTTTTGAGAAATACTGAAAGTTTCAAAGAGATCTTTGTACTAGAAGTATTCCAAAATGTGAAGAATACAACCCCGGGGGTACAAAATGACCCTGGGGCGTACGGGTAGGGTTAACATGCACATTACATGCCTGAGTATTTGACACGTGTTTTCTTTTCTGTGGGAAGTGACTGCTTAAAATACAAGACTCTTCGTGTGACTCCAACGTGTAGCCTTTGTTCACTGATTTCTCGATGTTCCAATGCTCAAGAACTCTCACTCTCTATTTTAAAAAAAATAAATTTTGGTAAGTGTTTTACGGCGCTTGCAACTGCATAAGGTCATACGAGCGCGCGGGGGACTCATTTAACATTATTAATTAGTAGGGAAATTTTGAATTTTCCCCGGGTGGCAGCCAAAGCCTTCTCTTATCGATTTTAGACCATCAGGGTATCTTTAACGTGCGCAACTTGCACACGGGAACTCCGAGATTTTTCGCCCTTTTCCGAGACGGCTAGGTGTAGATCTTTCCTAACAGAAGATCAGGGGGGGTGCCTGAAAGACAGCTGTAAGGAGGAGCCAAGGAGTAGCAGTAGAAAGACTGCAGAAAGAGTCAAGAGCCCAGAGGAGGGGGCAAAGGAGGTGAGGGGTCGGGGGCAGAAAGAGGAGACGGAAGCAGGCGACAGAACATTGCTGGAGAGCAGGAAAGGAGGTGAAAGGAGACAATTTTAGAGAACAAAATATTCCCGTTGCGATCCGGATCCGAACCCGGGACCTTTGAATGGGAGGCGAACATCTTAACCTCTAGGCCACAAGGCCCCCCTCACTCTCTATGGCTTTACGTTCTTTTAGAAGAAAGTTTATAAAGTGTGTTTTCGTATTCTGTCTCTATTTCTGTTTCCATCTCTGTCTACGTCTGTGCTTTTGTCTGTCTGTCTGTCTGTCTGTCTGTCTGTCTGTCTGTCTGTCTGTCTGTCTGTCTGTCTGTCTGTCTGTCTAGCGGCCCATCTATC
>NW_004797449.1:1218662-1219710 GCF_000002075.1 Aplysia californica
CATTACTCCAGCGAAGCCTGTCCTGAGCATCCTTTTCTATCTGTTTCCATGATGTCCCCGCTTTTTCAATTTCCGCTTGTACCGCTCGCCTGCATGTCAAGAATACTAAACATTTACCGCTCGATACACCTAGATTAAAGGAACCTTTGGATCAAAATCTCAAGCGTACGAAAAGGTTTATTTTTTTAATGAGGCTGTTGGGACGTTTTTGCTTGTTTTAGTTAGGTTTTACAGCGCTCGCAACTGCATAAGGTCATATGTGCGCCTAGGTTGGATGTCAACAGAAAAGTCCGAACAGGGAATCAAGCTTACTCTGCTCACCTCTCTAGCCTCAACAGCACACAGTTTGCTTCGACTATCAGGGCACCCCGGAAATAGCAGTTCACAAGAGAGTGACAAACATACAAAAGAAGTAGAGGGGAAAAAATGAAGATAGTATGGATGAGGAAAGAAAAAGCAACAGTTCCCCCTATGTTTTTCCGGCTCAGTATGAGCCTGACATTGATAATTCAGTCCAATCACAATTCTATTGTGCATAGGAAAATGTTACTATCCCCCTTTTTCGGCGAATAATTACGTTGGTTGAAATGTTTCTGCTCCATCTCTTCTCTGCTCACAAATAGCGTTCTCGGGGCTGTTAAACAATATATGAAATTGTGAAATGGAATAAGTTTAACGCCCCCATCAACACTATTACGTTATTTAAGAGACTGGACGTCAGAGTTCGTTCGTCAGTTTTGGATCTTCTGTTTCCAGAAGAAGTCAGTTTTGAAATAGCTGATTCCAGAAGTCAGTTTTGAATAAAGCTGATTCTAGAAGTTTTCGATTAGCTGATTCAAGAAGTCAGGATTTCAGAAGTCAGTTTAGAATAGATGACAGTAAGTTTTGGAATAGCTGATTCCAGAAGTTTCCATGAAGTATCGGGAGCTCGTAAGTCCATCAACACAGGCATCCACTGTCTCTTTCTTCCACTTCAAAGGTTGACAGAGAGAGAGAGAGAGAGAGAGAGAGAGAGAGAGAGAGAGAGAGAGAGAGAGAGAGAGAGAGT
>NW_004797449.1:1222363-1223664 GCF_000002075.1 Aplysia californica
TTCTTCTTCTTCTTCTTCTTCTTCTTCTTCTTCTTCTTCTTCTTCTTCTTCTTCTTCTTCTTCTTCTTCTTCTTCTTCTTCTTCTTCTCCTCCGACTCAACCACGGAGGTGGAAAAACTCTTGACATAGCACCTAATGACCGCGCCTAGTAGACAGTTTGAGTATGTCTCGTCCACAGAATTTGAACAAGAACAGGATTTTTTGTGTGTGCCTAGATCTTGTTCCATAGACGCGCAACATAACATAGGATGTTAATGAACGACAGATCTGATTCCAGTCATAAATGGTTTCTTTTAAGCACAAGCGGGCTAACCAAGATCTCTGGGGTTTCCAGAAATATTGGCCTACACCAAAAGTGGGCATTGCCCTACCTATAGGAGAAGTTTGGTTCCATTGGTGTGTATATTTGTTTGGTTATAGAGAAAACCCTCCTTGTCTTTTAAAGAAACTAAACAAGGGGCAAAAACTTTACCTTCGATTATATCAAAACAGCAGTTTTTGGAAAGCCCCTTGTGCTTAAAAGCGACCAAATATGATTGTGGATTCTGTCTCCTTGTACGAAGCACAAAGTCGGGTGTCTTCGACTGACAGCGGTCATGCATGCTTACTTTACATTCGTATTTTGTTCTATGGTAGCCTAGTGATTGCAAGGTTCAGATATATATTCACTGAACTACGAGCGAAATGGGTTCGAATCCCAAAATGTAACTCTCTAAATCAATGATGTATAGGGGAACTTTGTGCTCTACCATTCCATTTAGCTGGAACTGGCTTTCACAAGGGAGAATCCGTCTCAAAACTACTTCCCAGAAATGTAAAATCCAATACCGTACCTGCCTATTATAAAAGACATAATGAATGCTGTCCCCCCCCCTCCCATCTGTCTACTGGCGTCGGCAATCTGGTGGTCAGGCTGCCAGACACGTAATCGTGAGGTTGCGAGTTTGGGGGTTCGAGCCTTAGCTCGGTCCGACGTTGCGTCCTTTGTAATTCCCATTTTGACTCGGTCCTTTCGGAGATTCACATTAGACTCGGAGGTACAGCCTCTTAAATAACCTAACAGTGTTGATAGGAGCGTTAAACCGATACCATTTCACCATTCCCCCCCCCCCATCTGTCTTTCCCCCACGTCTATGGATTTGACTGTAGTGAAAGTGATAGTGGAATGCGAGAGACATTACTCACAAATTTGGGCCGGCACACAGACACTTTGAGATGGCAGTTTGAGGAGGACAGGGCATCCCAGCAAGCCTTCTAGATAAACCCTGGTCGTGTAGTGAGGGGACAGGGATTGGTGGGGG
>NW_004797449.1:1223995-1227481 GCF_000002075.1 Aplysia californica
CCGTAGAATTGTAAATGGGCTGATCATCAATGTCAAGTTCATAACTGTGCCTGAACTGCAACAGGGAACTGCTGCTTTTTCTTTCTTAATCCTTGCTATCTTCTTTATTCCTCTACTTCTTTTGTATGTTTGTCACACTCTTGTGACCCGCTATTTCCGGGGCGCCTTGATAGTCGAAGCAGACTTTGTGCTTTTGAGGCTAGAGATGTGAGCAGAGTAAGCCTGATTCCCCGTTTGGGCATCTCTGTTGACATCCACCCTTGGCGCTCATATAACTTTATGCAGTTGCGAGCGCCGTAAAACCTTAATAAAACATACCAACAACTTTTCAAGAAAGCACCATTAGTGTGACAATAGATTCGTGGATGTCATGCTTGACAACGGTGCGGATGGCTCTGGTTCGAATCCTCATGAGTGATGTTGTTCTTGTACTCGAGTCGTATTTGGTGTTGTTGACGATGTACTTATTTACCTGAAGGTATCATCTCTGACTCAGAGGTTCACGTGTAATGACCCTCCATCCTTCACGGTCGCGAGCTGTCGTTGCACATTCTGCCATACCCAGGCCAGTCCATGTTCTTATGTTGTCCATCCATGTTATTCTTTGCCTTCCTCTGGCTCTCCTGCCCCACATCTTTCCTTCAAGCACCTCTTTCACAATGGTCTCGTGTCACTTCTACGCACTTGATCTAGATCTATTAGAGATGGAGGTTACAATCATAGGTCTCACCTTTGGAATAGGCGACACTCATAACAAATGATATCAGATCTAGATTCAACTCACGATGAATAAAAATAAAATTTAGAAAAATGTATTACAATGGCCACTTAAAACGACACGAGACCATTGTGAAAGAGGTGCTTGAAATAGGGATGTGGGGCTGGAGAGCCAGAGGAAGACAAAGAGTAACGTGGATGGATATCATAAAAATATGGACTGGCCTGGATATTGCAGAATGTACAATGGCAGCTCGCGACCGTGAACGATAGAGGGTCATTACATGTCAACCTCTGAGTCAGAGATGACTCTTCCAGGTATCCAGGTATTCAACTCACATTTTACTTTCCTTCTTTCCGCTTCCAGAAAGGGGCGTCGGTAGCCTAGTGGTTAAGCTACCGGACTCGTAATCGTGAGTTTGCGAGTTCGGGGGTTTGGGCCTCAGCTCGGCCCGACGTTGTGTCCTTGGGAAAGGCACGTTACATGAATTTCCCATTTTGGATCGCTCCTTTAGGAGATGGACGTTAAACTCGGGGGTCCCACCTCTTAACCCTATCCCTACGTCGTGTTTTACTATCGTATCCATACGACGTGGGGAACTCTATGCCATCACTTTCCTAAGAGGAAATTTACTCGTTAATCCGATCCGTACGCTTGGCATAGCAGTCTGTCAACATGATTTTGAGAGAAATACTGAAAGTTTCAAAGAGATCTTCGTACTAGAAGTTTTCTCAAATGTGAAGAATACAACCCCAGGGGTACAAAATGACACCAGGGCTTACGAATGGGGTTAAGTAACCTAACAGTGTTGATACGGTCGTTAAACCCTTACCATTTCAACATTTTTTTCCACTTCCAGAAACCATGCGTATCCAGGTATCCAGGTATCCAGGTATCCAAGTATCCCCCTCACACTCTACTTTCCCTGTCTCCACTTTCAGAAACCATGCGTATCCAGGTGTCCAGGTATCCCACTCACTCTCTACTATCCCTCTCTCTCCACTTCCAGAAACCATGCGTATCCAGGTATCCAGGTATTCCGGTATCCCACCACTTACTCTCTACTTTCCCTCTCTCTCCACTTCCAGAAACCATGCGTATTCAGGTATCCAGGTATCCAAGTATCCCCCTCACACTCTACTTTCCCTCTCTCCACTTTCAGAAACCATGCGTATCAGCCGAAGAGGGTGTGGACCAGTGACGCCACTACTGCTGCTGCTGCTGCTGCTGCTGGCGACCACAGAGTCGTGCAGTCCTGGCCGCGGGTCGGGAAGGCGCAGGCGGCCGCGGAAGCTCACGCCGTTGGTTTTCAAACAGCACGTGCCGAACGTGAGTGAGAACACCCTGGGCGCCAGTGGACTCACAGATGGCCGAATCCGGCGGCACGAGCCCAAGTTCAAGGACCTTGTGAGGAACAACAACCCGGATATCTTGTTTAAGGACGAGGAGGGGACCGGCGCCGACCGGATTATGTCACAGGTCAGTCCCAGATCAAAGAGGTTATGTATATAATTTTAGAGCTCGAAACAGTGACGTCACATGTGTCAAACATGGGGCTTTCATCCCCTTCCTGTGCAAGCTTGTAGATTCTCCACTTTGACCACCGAGACGCCTCTACATAAGTTTCAAAAAGTACTCATCCGTCTGTTGAACTGCGTATGTATTGGCCTTGAGATACAGTGTCCCAAAGTGGGCACACACAGCCTCCGTTTGGTGGTTGGGGGGTGTGGGAGAGTGGGGGATGGGGGTTAGGGGTGGCTGCAGTGCTTTAGTTCTGTTCCTTCTGCTATCTGTTTTCCAGACACGACTCTATTGTACTTACTCGTAATACCGTATTGTAAAAGATCTGAGTCGCAAAGTAAGATTTTTCAAAGAGTAAACTAATCTTTTTTCATAACCCTTTTCTACAACCTGGTCATGTCCCTCTTGTGCACAATGGATATAATAATTTTAAAAAATAACATTTGTATAGCTCAAATCCCCGCTCAACAGCAAACCCTAAGCGCTTCACAATCTATTTGATCCCCCCTGCATACCTGAGAGCTTTCTGAAACAAAATCAACTTTCTGGGAAGCATACGTATCTCTCTCTCTCTCTCTCTTGCCCTTTTTTAACTCCCAGTGGAGCACAGGCCATCAACAGCATTACTCCAGCGAAGCCTGTCCTGAGCATCCTTTTCTATCTGTTTCCGTGATGTCCCCGCTTTTTCACTCCATGTTCTCTCTTCTCCTCGGTGATGAAGTTCCTCCATCTTCCAGAACTGGCAGTCGTGTTGTTTTTGCTGTTGATGTTTTTGTAGCTGCTTTTTGTTTTACGGGAAAGGGCTGCTAACCCTTTGCCCAACCGACCTTAGTCGTCTTCTACGACATGCGCGGTACGGATACAGTGGTCCTATTCTTTGCTCCCCTGTCTCTTGGATAGGGCTCCGAGAACCACACGGGAGAAGCATACGTTTAGCTAGATCTATATATTGACTTGATGGCTGATGGTGTTGGGTCAGAAATTGACAGCGCGATGTAGGCATTGCCTTTCTATATTCCTGTTTTGCTGTTTTGTTTTGTCTCTTTGAAAATATATTTTATCTGCTATCTGTCTTCTGCGTAACACATGAACATTTGAGGGCATACCTATCATATTTCCTAAAACAGTAGAACGCAGTCGCGCATACATACTAAAACACACAAACGCACACACACACACACACACACTCACACACACAAACACACACACACACACACACATACACACACATACACACACATACACAC
>NW_004797449.1:1227704-1230646 GCF_000002075.1 Aplysia californica
CCCATCTCTCTCAGTAGATGTAGCGAATCCTTTAGTTATTTACATGTATTTATTGCTCCTGACCAATCGCTCACACGGCCAATTGCCCGTCCGCTGTCGCGAGAATAGCTCAAAGATAGACAGCAATTACGACTCTCCCTTCAAACGGAGACTTACCGCCTTTGACGAGTTGTCACCGCTTGTCGTTCGGTCATCAGAAGACTCTCTGAAACAACCCTCGCTCATCAATCCTAGGCTCGCTGTAACAATGGCGGACAGATAGAATGGGCGGGAAGTTCGTTGATTACCAGACGATGACTCGTCTGAATTACCCCGACTTCCGGTCAAGAGGGGAGATAGACAGGGGGAGATAATCAGCCGCGAATCAAACGGTTCAGGCCCAGAATGTCGAGAATCGATGCAGTACCCTGATTAGCATTTCTAATGGATGGTTAAACTCCTGTACCATACGCTTGTAGAAGGACTCTATTTGCTGTCCACATCCCAGCGAATATAAAAGGACGTATTATCCAGGAACAGCCTAAAGAAATCACAAAGAAAAGACAAAGAGGAATTCATGAACAGGCTGGCAGAGAAGGCAGAGGAAGCAGCTGTAGAAGGCCACCTGCGAATCCTTTTTCAGAGTACAAAAACTCGTCTTGCTGGAAATTATAGGAAACCTGAAGAACCAGTAAAGGACCAAGACGGTTTCAAACGCTTGGGAAAACGGTTGCAAAACTTTTACTGTCGAGAAATTCATTCTTCTTAATTAACCTTATACTTGATCCAGAATAGATAGATTATTTCCAAGACAAACTGAGTTAATTGTTCAACAAAGGTCCAATCTCCTTAGAGGCGGACCTAGGAAGGAACCTTCACAGTTTGGGTCCGGTGATGAGAACGTCATACATGTGTCTATTGCTGCTTGGGATTGATGATAAAACCTCCTTGTTTGTTTTAATTTTAGTTTTCGTAAGAGTTTTACGGCTCTTGTTACACAACAAGGTGATGTAAGAGCCGAAGAATAGATGTGTTACGCGATGGTAACAAAGATAAAAAAAAGAAGGGGGAAAGATAAGGACGATTGATGCGTTAAAAAAAAGAGGATGCATTCACAACAATTCACAGCACTGCTTGTTTTTGGTCAATATTTAGACTTAAAATGTGAAACATTTGCGGTAAAATCCCGTTAAGATTTTTGAAGTATACCGTAGCCCCTACAGTCCGATTCGTGTCCTGACGATACTTTTGGTACAACGTACTCGAATCTGCCGTCGTAAATCGCAGTTCTTCGCGGCTGATTACCTCCGCGACATTTGCATACGATTATCGGGATATCTGCTCCCTAGAGTACATGGCAAGCATTAGAAACCGTTAACTTCAATAGTTCCGATACTTAGGCAATTCGCACATTCTCAACTAGTTACTCATACGTAGATTGCGATGTCCCATTTCTCATATCGCTAGTTCCGTTGCGTTGATAAATAGACCCATCCTTTAAAGACCCATCCCCGTCTGATTGCCCAGTTTTCACCCTCTCTCTTTCCTCCATTACCTCCAAGTTTTCGGTAAACTGCTACTTACTCATGGCTCGGAGTCAACACAGAGCGGATGTTGATAAGGCTGGAAGTACCCAAGTAGACTATTTATACTTAACAGGGAAACCGGCAGTGTTATAGAGAACGAGCTTATACTATAAGCCATGTTCTTGTCTTTGACCGTGCGCTGTGGGTGTTTGGTATCTGATGATAACCGTCACAATATGTGAGGCAGCGTGGTGGAATCAGGCTCTCGTCAAAATAATGAAACCGAAGAAAACAGCAGTTTTCTCCCTGCTTAGCAATTTTTATCAAATTTTTGTTTTTTGGCACAACACCTTTTATGTCCATTTACAAACACATTCCTTTGAGGATTTCACCGAAAACGTTGATTAAAGGCACAAAAATATAAATTTACAGTTTCCATGAACTCTCCAGTTTTGGAATTTACCAAGCTTTGGCTGCCATTTTCTCGCTAATTTTACCTTTGAAAACAGGTATCCCCACCTCCTTCATTCACAAATATCTCGATTTGTGTTCAAGATAAATGGATATTTTTTTCACCCAAATAAAGAAAAGTAAACAAGCTTTAAGATGGCACCAATAACTCTACATGCCCAAAAATTGACGAGAGCCTGATTCCACCACGCTGCCTCTCATTTTACAAAGAAAATAGTGGTCTCAATTTACTGGTTGTCAAAGTCGAGGATAAGAGAGATTCTTTGATAAATGACTGTATCGTCGATAATAATACATAGCATTTTGTATAGCACAAATCCTCGCTCAACAGCAAGCTCTATGCGCTTCACAATCAGTACTATTACCCCAACAGACCTGAGAGCATTCTGAAAAAAACCCCGCCAATTTCCTGGGAAGCATACAGTGCAAGCAGCCATTTATAGGTGCTGAACACTAACGTACTGACAAGATCATTCGATGTCTGTTGGTTCAGAGGTTACCATCATATGACCTTATTATATGCAGTTGCAAGCGCCGTAAAACCTCTACTAAAACAAAAACTAAACTGATTTGTGTATCATTGTCCACCATGTGCCGCAGTATTGGGGTTGGTCTACTGATGGTCGGAAACATGTGTCCGCTTCGTTCTTATAGAGACTAAAACAACCACAATCACATTTACAATACCAGCTAGTAAGTGTGGTTACCTTTTCTGTGATTTCGCTCGTTAATTACGTTTATTACTACCTCCCACAAGTTAATGTAGTATCTTCTCTTTCAGTCACTTGAACGATCGCTTTTATCTTTCATAAATATTATTCTCTCTTTCACTTCTCATAAATTAATCTCTTTCTCTCTCTTCCAATAGCTCCAAATATCGCTTTTACCTCGCAGAGTGTACTCTCTCTCTCTCTCCCTCCCTCCCTCCCTCCCTCTCTCTCTCTCTCTCTCTCTCTCTCTCTCTCT
>NW_004797449.1:1231465-1232606 GCF_000002075.1 Aplysia californica
TTGTGTGTGTGTGTGTGTGTGTGTGTGTGTGTGTGTATGTGTGTGTGTGTGTGTATTTTGTTTGTACTATTGCCGAAAAAGGTTTCTTTATCGCCTTATGGTCTATGTGTTATGTGTGCGTGCATGTATGAGTGTCTGAATGTGTTTGCATGTATGTATGTATGTGCGTATATATGTAACGACATTTGTGCGTGCGTGCGTGCGTGCGTGCGTGCGTGCGTGCGTGTGTGCGTGTGTGCGTGAGTTTATGCTACCACGAGTCCCCCACTATTTACCCCGCTACCCCCAAGCACCCGATAATGAGCGGCACTTTTCGCCAGATTGTCGACGCCTTTGAGGCCGCGCGAGACATACAGGGAGAAAGTTACTTTGCTTTGTGACGTCACACGTGTTTGACCGCCCGCTCCCTGAGAGTGGACACAGCGAAACAGACATAGCAGTGGTCACTCAGCGCCTGGAGTGGTCGATGAGTTGACCAAACATATTATGTGAGGTGTACTGACAAAAAGGGTTACTTTTCACAATCCACAAATGCAGATATTGGCGGAATATCGACACTTGGGTCAAATTTGTAGATTTTCTATTGATGCCATATCCTTTTAGTGTAACATGTCGTTTATTATTTCATACTTCTGAATTGTAAAGACTTCACTTATAAGCGTGATGTATCTATTTCCATAAGGCTCGAATCTGAGACGTAACTCATTTTGTCAGCACACTTCATATAATATAATACAGCTCAGTGACTGCTAGGAGGACTTTTCTCACTACTCTCTTTTTTTCTGGAAACTTGGTGGTTGCGTAAATTCATGTCCATTTTCTTTTTTATTGTGTTCGTTCATACGGAAAGGGGAAAGGAGGTTGGGGGTGGGAGGTAGGGGATGGGCTTGGGTATTTTCTCTTAGAGAAAGATCTAAATATGGGTGGTCGGAAGGTGCTCTGGTGTGGTTTGCTCCTTCTTTCCTATGAAACATCTATCGTCATGATCTCTCCTTCTTTTCTGTGTTCGTTACTCCCTTGTAAAATCTCTATTCTTCGGCTTTTATATGACCTTATAGTGTGGCAAGTGCCGTAAAACTGAAGAAACGGACAAAAAGATAGTCGGACGTAGAGAGAGAGAGAGAGAGAGAGAGAGAGAGAG
>NW_004797449.1:1232706-1233811 GCF_000002075.1 Aplysia californica
GGGGGGAGGGAGGGAGAGAGTGCGTTTGTTACCCCAATAATTGAATACGATTTAGACATAAGAACGAAAAAGAAAGAAATGGAATATCGTTTTATTAATAAACAATTGATCAACTGCAGTTTTCTTTAGTTTAAATTATTCAGTATTTTATTGATTATTTAAAAGGAAGATGGCTTGTCTGGATTAATAATTCCATTGATTGATGAAATAGTTGAGAATTTTTTTGGCTGCTTTATTCTTTGATTGACGGCATGATTGATGGACTGATTAACTGACTGAATGATCGACGGATTATTGAATGATTTGATTAATTGGTTCTTTGGTTCTTTGATGGGCTGGTTGGTTAGCTGGTTAGTTGGTTGATTAGTTGGCTGGTTGGTTGGTTGGTTGGTTGGTTGGTTGGTTGGTTGGTTGGTTGGTTGGTTGGTTGGTTGGTTGGTTGGTTGGTTGGTTGATTAGTTCGGTGGTTGATCTATTATAAACAATATACATATAATTAAACAGATAATTGATGATAAAATCGTGGTGCCTGTTTCTTCTCTTTAGTTTCATACGTAATTTCTCTTTATCCTTCCCAGTGGTAACACTCTGGTGACATATATCGTTGTAAGTACTCGTACGGACATACGTACTCACAAATGAACTGAAGGCCCCTTCAGGTTCATACACTTATTGTATGTGGTATGGAGATGTACTAACGTACCCACAAATGAACTGAAGGCCGTTCAGTTACACACACTTATTGTGGTATGGAGATGTACTTTACACACACTTATTGTGGTATGGAGATGTACTAACGTACTCACAAATGAACTGAAGACCCTTCAGTTACACACAATTGTGGTAGTGGCATGTACTAACGACCGTGTGTGCAAACACATATGTAAGACTCCTGTGATCCGGGATCCTCTTGGCTCGGCCAGGGTGGTGGAGATTTGAACACCCAGGCCACATCGATAAAAGCGCGGGGATCACTGGGGCTCTCAGAGCAAATAGTTGGTGGGGGACTTAGAGGGATTTCTCTGTGTACAGTGCACTTTCGGCCTTATCTCTGCTTCTTGGGGCTGTTCTTGGGGGAGTTTGGGGGGTTTTGGTGGTGGTGGTG
>NW_004797449.1:1234115-1236058 GCF_000002075.1 Aplysia californica
CAAAAAGACTTAACAGGAAAGGGGTGAGTGCGTTGGTGTGCATGTGTGTGTGTGTGCATGTGCGTGCGTGCATGTGTGTGTGTGTGTGTGTGTGTGTGCGTGTGCGTGTGTGTACCTGAACAGAGACTCACACTTTACTCACTCTCACACTTTCAGCCAAACAATACAATAGGCTAGGCCTAACCCCCTGCCACAACCAAAAACAACCAAATAGACCACAGTATGCAAGTGTGTTGGAATGTGTGTAGGTGTGTGTGAGAAAGAGTGTGTGTGTATGTGTGTGTGTGCATTTGTATGTGCGTGTGTGTGTGAGAGAGTGTGTGTGTGTGTGTGTGTGTGTGTGTGTGTGTGTGTGTGTGTGTGTGTGTGTGTGTGAGAGAGTGCACACATATGTCAAACGGCCTAATGAAGCTAGGGAGGGGGTATGAATTGATTGAGTCTTAACATTACGTGTTTGAGCGTGCTGGTGTGCGTGTTTGCTTATGCGCGTGAGAGAGGATGTGAGTTTGTTTATTTTCGTAAATGTGAGGCAGCGTGGTGGAATCAGGCTCTCGTCAAAATAATCAAAGTGAAGAAACTTGCATTTTTCCGCAGGTTTGTGAATTTTTATCAAAGTTTTGTTTTTTGGGTCAACACCTTTCATGACCATTAAAGAACTAATTCCTGTGTGGATTTTTCTGAAAACGTTGATTAAAAGCACAAAAAAAATGCAAATTTTCTGTTACCACCGACTTTTAAGTTAAGGAAATAACTAATCTTTGGAGGCCATTTTCTCACTAATTTGACCTCTGAAAACAGGTGACCCCCACCTACTTCATTCGCAAATATCTCGACTTGTATTTAAGATAAATGGATGGGGGTTTTTTTCATCAAAATAACGACAAGTGATCAAGCTTTAAGATGATACCAATAACTCTACATGCCCAAAAATTGACGAGAGCCTGATTCCACCATGCTGCCTCACATATATCTGGTGAGAAATCTATGTATGCGAGTATCTGTTTTTGAATTACCGTAAATGTGTATAAGAGCAGTGACATTCTAACATGTGCTTTTTACTTTGCGGACATTTGAGTTTTTGGGCATGTGAGTAAATCTGTTTGTTCTTGTCAATATGTTAGTGTTTTAGCGCCTATAAATGGCCGCTTGCTCTGTATGCTTCCCAGGAAGTTGAGGTTGTTTCAAAATGCTCTCAGGTCTGCTGGTGTAATAGTATAGATTGTGAAGCGTAGAGAGCTTGCTGTTGAGCGGGGATTTGCGTTATACAAATGCTATCTGCTATTATTATTAAGTCTCTTTGTTCGCATAACTTCCTAAACCACGTAGAGTTATATTGCAGATTTGAACCTAAATCGCCCAGTGCTTTTATTTTCATTATCTTGCTTTTTTCTTTACATTAAAGACGTCAGAGGGGTGGGTGCAGGGGTGCTGGGTCAGTGGGTGGTTAGCGAGTGCTCTGGTGTGGTTTGCACCTTCTTTCCTATCATCAAACATCTATCGTACTTATCTCTCCTTCTTTTTTTATGTATGTTACTCTCTAGTAACACATAATCTATTCTTCGGCACTTATTTGACCTTATTGTGTTGCAAGTGCCGTAAAACTCTAACGAAAACAAAAACCCCAAAAAACCATCTATCGTCCTTATCTCTCCTCCTTCTTTTTTGTGTATGTTACTCTCTTGTAACACCTCTAATCTTCGGCGCTTATATGACTTTATTTTGTTGGAAGCGCTGTAAAATCTTTCTAAAACTAAAAAAAGGGATTGGGTTCAGATACAACAGACAGATGGAATAAATGTTGAAGGAGGTCGTTGTGATGTGCCTGTGGTATTTACCTGGCAGAGAACAAAGGAGAGAAGGAACTGTTTGCTTAGCCCTAATGATAAGGTACCAACACTAAACACTTGCTATATTTGCTATATTTGCCCGCCCCCCCACCCCCC
>NW_004797449.1:1237167-1238713 GCF_000002075.1 Aplysia californica
TGGTAGGAAATAAGGAGCAAACCACGCCATAGCACCCGCCAACCACCCAGGCGCAAAGAACAGTCTGGTATAATAATATTCTGCTTCAAGTGTAGAGAGAGATTACATGTAACAACAAGCAGTTAAAAAGTGCTGGGGCTGTGTCGTACACTTCACGGGCCGAGTGTCGCATGCCAGGGTAGGGTGGGTAGGAACGGCACAAGATATTGGGAGACGTCTTCGGCGAGAACCCAGGAACTATTCGGAGACGTACTCCCGCACACAGATGCACTGTTTTGGGAGTCAAACTGCGTATTGTTTCCTGCAGATCACACACATGGCCACTAAAACAGTCTTGCTTTTGTAAGATTTTTACAGCACTTGCAACACAATATGGTCATATCAGTGCCGAAGATTAGAGGTGTTACAAGAGAGTAACAAACACAAAAAGAAGGAGGAGAGATCAGGATGATTGACAGATGTTTGATAGGAAAGAATGAGCAAATCACACCAGAGCCCCCGCCAGCCACCCAACTATAACATTCGCAAATCACTTATTTTCAAGAAAATGTCAAACCTAACTGCAAAATATCACATTATGGGTTGAAACAGGGGGACATGGTGCCCTGTAACCCCTCAGATTTGTTTAACTTGTTCAAGAGGTACAAAGCATTTTGATTGGTCTATCTCCGTCGGAGACGACTCCGGATAGATACTGCGGTGAGTGCTAGAGCCAGAGACGGGGCTAGGACGGGTGGATGTACGCATGTGTGGTGTGTGTGTGTGTGTGTGTGTGTGTATGTGTGTGTGTGTGTGTGTGTGTGTGTGTGTGTGTGTGTGTGTGTGTGTGTGTGTGTGTGACTGGAGATTGTAAGATATTGGAGGACGACAACTTACTGGCTGGGTGCTGCGTGATGTGTGATGTGTGATGTGTGGTGTGGGATCATGTGATCATGTGATCATACCTACATGCTTTACTGCATGGCAGACAGGCACTGACTGCTGCATACTACTGACTAAAGAAAGAAAAAGAGCGAAAGACAGACAGACAGACAGACAGAACAGACAGAGACCGATCAAGACGACAACCACAATACCTTCAGACACTTCACAACGTGACACAACAAAACTATGTCCGATATGGCCCCAGTCTAGCCCGCCCTCGACATCTCTAATAACTGTATAATATATTCATCACCTCGGTATCATGACAAGAGGATTACTGCAGTCAAACACAGTGCTCCCGACCCCACAACTCTAAGTAGGGAAAAATATTTGGGGAGTCAAAAAGTATCTCCTGAAAAAAACCACCAAGCCAAATGTCGAAACGAAAGACATGTTCTAATCCCAGTCAGCTCATGCAGTCGAGTCGTGCGCATTCTTACAACTGGCTGCTGGCTGACGGGGATACACCCCCTCGCTTATGAAATGACAATCACTCAGTGTTGTCAAATTTGTCTCATTTCTGCCTGCGCCCACTTCAAAGCTCGCCGGCTTGCCAGGTATCAACAACAGGATTGACTCGTGTGCGTATACACAAATCCAACACGACGACTCAACCCCCTCC
>NW_004797449.1:1239810-1242999 GCF_000002075.1 Aplysia californica
ACACACACACACACACACACACACAACAATAACGTACCCCACCCCCAATCCTCACCACAACCTTTACATCTGTTTCCCTTCTTGAACCCGCTAACTCAGCTTAACCTGCAGACAGACATTACGATGAAGTTTAGTCGACAGAGATTGCAACAAGCTTATCTTAAGTTGACTACTTGAGATCTCGTAAAGAAAAAGACTAGTCGCCTCATTATTAGAACATTTCATGTCACCAAGAACATTTTTTTTCTCTCTCTCTTTTATCCCTTGCCCATTTATATGACATTGACGTCATCTGATTTGTAGAGAAAAGTGCGTATGATAGTGTCCAGTAGTGTATTATGTGCATACTTAGTAAGACTAGTAACTGTTACAGATAGAGATTCAAGGAATATGTAAGGCAGTGTGGTGGAATCAGGCTCTCGTCAATGTTTGGGCATGTAGAGTTATTGGTATCATCTTAAAGCTTGTTCACTTGTCTTTATTTGGATGAAAAAGTATCCATTTATCTTGAATTCAAGTGGAGATATTTACGAAAGTTGGTGGTGGGGGTCACCTGTTTTCAGAGGTAAAATTAGTGAGAAAATGGCCGCCAAATGTTAGTCATTTCCTTAGCTTAAGAGTCCGTGGTAACTGAAACTTTACATTTTCTTTGTCTTTAGTCAACGTTTTTCAGAAAAATCGACACAGAAAAGAGTTCTTTAAAGGGCATGAAAGGTGTTGAGCCAAAAAACAAAAATTAATAAAAATTCACAAACCTGCGGAGAAATGCAAGTTTCTTCATTTTGATTATTTTGACGAGAGCCTGATTGAGATTCCACCACGCTGCCTCACATATAGATGTAAGTTAATGATCTGAGAGCAATGATGATTTCGTCAAGAACATCTACGTAAGTGCAGCAGAAAAAAGACCCCGCCAATTATGGTTAACGTATCTAGAAGTTCTCCTACTTTGAACCTCTTATCGGGGGCGGGGAGGGGGGGAGGGGTATTTTTTGTATGCCTCAAGTGTTGGGCGTAATTTGTGAGGCAGCATGGTGGAATCAGGCTCTTGTCAAAATAATGAAAGTGAAGAAACCTGCATTTTTCCACAGGTTTGTGAATTTTTATCAATTTTTTTAATTTTTTTTGGCTCAACACCTTTCATGGACATTAAAGAACTAATTTCGGTGTGGATTTTTACAAAAAACGTTGATTAAAGGCACAAAAAAGTAAATTTTCAGTTACCACGGACTCTTAAGCTAAGGAAATAACTAATCTTTGGTGTTCATTTTCTCTCTTATTTTACCTCTGAAAACAGGTGACCCCCACCTTCTTCATTCGCAAATATCTCGACTTGTATTCAAGATAAATGGATATTTTTTCTCATACAAATAAAGGCAAGTGAGCAAGCTTCAAGATGATACCAATAACTCTATTTGCCCAAAAATTGACGAGAGCCTGATTCCACCACGCTGCCTCATATTTCTTTTTTTTAAGCATAAACTATTTTTTATGCTGTGGAATTTTTTTGAAAACGGTGATTAAAAGCTCAGAAAAAGTCGATATTCAGTTGCCAAAAACTCTCAATTAAACTATCGAAGTCACCAAATTTTGGCGATCATTTTCTCGCTAATTTTACCTCTGAAACCTGTCGATCCTCATCTCTTTCAATCACAAATATCTCAACTTCTGTTCCAAACAAATTGGTACATGTATTTCTTTCATTGAAGTCAAGCCAATGAAACAAGCTTTTAAAAGTATATTAATAACTCCATATTTATACCCAAAATTGGCGCGCGTCTGATTCCAGCGCGTTATGACACACATGCGAGGTTCCCTTTTTTTTTTAGTGGGGCATACAAAGGAAAGACAACAAGAAAACAGGAAGTACAAGAAGACAAGGAGATTAGAAGAAGGATAGAGCGATCAAGAACAGCACAAAGAAGAAAAACAAAAACGGTAAAGAAGACAGACAGGAGGAAATTAGAGGGGAAGGCTGGAAGGAAAGGGGAGGGGGGGGGAGTGGAGGGGACGGGTAGAAGGAGAGGGGAGGAGTTGAGGGGAAGTTGGAAGGAGAGGATCGAGAGAAGGTGTGAGCTCAAAGAGACATAAAAGTGTAGAACGGACTGGATATAGCGGGAAACGAGAAATATTTGAAGAACACTGGGGGAAAACGACCATAGTCAAAAACTGAAAATCGTGAGGGTATCAATTTTGAACACTTGTTGAGTCATAACTGTTTATCTGTTCAACTGTTGGTTGATTATTGTACCTAGATTTCCCCATTAACAACACTTAACAATAAACCACCAGTCAAACAAATATGAAGTTATGAGTCCACAAGCTTTTAAAATTGACACCCTCACGGTTTCTAGTTTGTAGCTGTGATCGATTTCCCCCTGTGCTCTTCATTTGCATTTATTGTAAAGACTTGGGAAGCAGCATGCGATATTCTGTCACCGAGAGGTGAACCTATCCCTATAACAACGGCTAACCTTACGGACATTTGAGCACTTTATTCTTTGACAAAAAATTTTCAGTAGCCTCTGGTCAGTGAGACTTATGATATCTTTCAAGTTCTTGTTATAGTTGTCGCCTGTTTTATCCACTCCCAGAGGGAAGGATTGTAAGACTTCTTGAATGACACTTGAGTTCAGAACACTAATATTAGATATCCTTTTTTACAACGTTATTTTCTCATGATGATATTCACTCTCCGAAAGCAAGCAGCTATCCCGTTTTCTTTCAGGGTTAGTTTGTTCAGTTTGGCGTATAGATTTCTCTAACGTCTTTCTCAACCGCGAGTACCAAGATAATAAAAACCATCAAAATTTGACAGTGAGCTGGCTGCTAACCGTGCCTATAAACGCCTACTCTGTGAGTGTGAGATCATAATTCCGCCTGTGATACTCCTAGATCTTTTTTTTTCGGATTACGACGCAGCTAAAATGGCAAGCCCTGCCTTCACTTCTCTAGCTGGCGTCGTATTTGGCATAGGGCGGGGAAGTATGTGGTTTCTGAACAGTCGTGTATACACAATATGTTGTCAAGGAAATTAAACGGCGGCTTCGAGATCGCTTTTGTATGTAGACATTGAGAAAAAGGAGACTATGGAAACTGCGGAGAGAGGGTGTGTGTGTGTGTGTGTGTGTGTGTGTGTGTGTGTGTGTGTGTGTGTGTGTGTGTGTGTGTGTGTGTGTGTGTGTGTGC
>NW_004797449.1:1245255-1246359 GCF_000002075.1 Aplysia californica
CGTGTGCAAGTTGCGCACGTTAAAGATCCCTTGGTGGTCTAAAATCGTTAAGAGTAGGCTTCGGCCGCCACCCGGGCAAAATTCAAAATTTCCTTCCAACTGAAAATAATAGGTGTGTCCCGCGCACTCATATGACCTTATGCAGTTGCGAACGCCGTAAAACACTTTACAAAAACAAACAAACAAAAACAACAAAAGAAATCAAATGAGGTAGAGAAATTATGGGATGCTTGCTGGTGAAAACAGCCAGAAAAAGTCAATAAATGCAATTTTTGGTCCACGTGAATAGACATAAAGGTCTTGAACATCCAGCTGTCACTGACAAAAATCCAAAGCAGGGGTAGGCCCAGAACAACCTACTTATTAAGGAAACTACACAAATGGCCCAAGCTTGCCGATGCCTGTATAGGATCATTGGTCGCTTTGAAGGACAAGCGGCTAACACAGATTTCGGGGGTTTCCAGAAATTTTGACCTACACCAAAAGTGGGCATTGCTCTACCAAGAGGAGAAGTTTGGTTTCATATTTGTTTGGTTATTTTTTAAAAACTCTCCTTGTCCTTTAAAGAAATTGAACAAGGGGCAAAAACTTTACGTTCGATTTTCTCAAAACAGCATTCTTCGGGATAGCCCCCTCGTGCTTAAAAGCGACCATACATGGTCACGGCCGATTTCTTTCTTTTTTTTTTTAGGGGGGTGGGGTGGGGGAGGGGGGAGGTATTAGCGACTCTTTCCAGTCCAGGAAAGTTATTCAAAAGTGGGGAGAGGGGTTGGAGTAATCCAAGGGGAGGCTGTCTTTTGATTCAACTCATATCTGCCAGGCTGTGGCTTAGACAGTGACGAGCCTCAAGTAGATTTTATTTAATAAGTTCCTAATTCGGGATTTAGTTTCTTTTCATTTTCAAGCTGCAGGGAAATTTACAGACATTTATTAATTTTGTAAAGACTTTCTTATGGCACTTTCAAATCGGACTAGACGACATCCAGGAGTCTGTAGTCTGAAACCTCAAGAATGGTGGCAGGTGAGACATCGTAGTTGTGGCTACCGTGGGACATTTGACATGGACGTACATGGACGTAGCCCGGCACCGCCCCGTGCTAGCCG
>NW_004797449.1:1247852-1250749 GCF_000002075.1 Aplysia californica
TATACATATAAGTATTTGGATTTATCATTATATATATAACTAGCTGGGCCCCCTTTCGATGAAAGGAATGATCGGTGCTTTAATATCAACTAAAAGTCATTGGCCTACTATATTTACACTCTACTGGAATGGGGCAATAAATCTTGAGAGATGCAAAAAATTATAAGGTCTAAATCTATACTCTCAAAACAAAATGCGCTTCGCAAAATATCACTTTCGGATTTTCTAAAATTACAGAGACAAAAGCGTCGGCCTACAAAAGCGATCGGCGAAATAAACAAATTTAGCTTTTGCAGCAAAACTGTCTCAAAACTGAAAAAACGAAGGGCGTCATGCTCTGGAGAATATTTTAAAGAATCTTTTGGCGAAAACCGCAAGTCGATCGGTGCAGCCATTAAAAAGCCTTTTTAAATAGCAAAATTCGACCACCGCAAATAGATAATAGATATACATATAGGCCTAATGAATGCATTTATATTACACACTCACACATTATATCTGTTTATCTGTTTCTTTATGTATTAGTGTGTGTGTGTGTGTGTGTGTGTGTGTGTGTGTGTGTGTGTGTGTGTGTGTGTGTATGTGCGTGTATGAGTATGCGTGCGCGTGTGCACTTTCCCCGTAATGAATGCCCGTTCTGTCCTATTTCGATGTTTCCCCATGCTATCGTATCACTGACGTTCTCGTTCACACAAACCAGCATAGCGACAGAACGCTTTCTTTGACGTCTGTCAGATAGCCCTGTCTCGTCGCCTACCCTCCTTTTTTTCTTCTGTCTCTCCCACAAGTAAGGATCACATAAAAACGGTCTCCGTCTGCTGGGGTCCTTTCACAAGGTTCTGTCAATCCCCTCCTCTGACAGTCCGGCTCGACACTTTGCTTTCACGACGCTAAAAGAATGTTCCATTTAGGCCTACAACAATCACAAAGTAGCGCAAATAGAACCTTGTGACGTGGCACACTGACGTCTTTGAATATCGGCCAAAACGTTTCATCTGCAACAGTATTGTAGAGTAATGTATTATAGGTACAGCCTTTTGGCTACCACTACTCGGTGCCACAGGCTTCTGTGTCAAAAACATTCCTTCTGTAATACTAATATATAATACTGTACAATAGGTAGAACCTTTTTGCTCCCTCTCTACGGTGCTGCAGGGTTCTATGTCAAAACGTTTCATTTGCAGCAGTACTTTATACTACTTATCAAAGGTAGAGCCTTTTTGCTCCCACTCTACCCTACCACAGGCTTCTATGTCAAAACGTCCCATCGTCAACGATGAGCTATCACAGATGGGAGCTTTCAGCTGTTGAGCAGAGAACCCCGTGTGGTTGCCGCTAAGACCATTGATGGGAAATCTTCCCCAGTTGTTTGAGTTCCAGTCCCGACAAAAGCGAACGTGACTTAGTGAGTGAGAAGTGCCTCACACCTACCTCCAACAATTCCCCCGCGCCTCCAAAAGCCGCCGGTTGAAGGGCCGTGGATGTGCCAGGTGTGCTGGCCCAGGCTAATTTATCACCTCCCCTTTCTGTGTCTGTCTGTCTGTCCGTCCGTCCGTCCGTCCGAGCCGTGGCGCTATTTCAGTACGACTTAGGTCTTTGCCACCTCCACCTCCTAGGTGCCAAGACCCTTCAACCGTCACCTCCACCCGTCACCTCAACCGTTACTTCAGCCGTCCCCACCCGTGGGTGGCCGAATTGTCTCGGAGACCAGCGAAATGAGTTTGAAAAGGTAGTGAGAATTGAATGTATTGGCACCTACCTCCCGCTCTTTTGCTGGCTGGTTAGGGTTCCACCCGTCTGAGACTAATGCTGTAAGTGGAAGTGGAAGACAGACACACGTCGTCCAGATAGACTAATGCTGTAAGGGGAAGTGGAAGACAGACACACGTCGTCCAGATAGACTAATGCTATAAGTGGAAGTGTAAGACAGACACACGTCTTCCAGATAGACTAATGCTGTAAGTGGAAGTGGAAAACAGCTAGACACTTCGGCACGATAGAACTGCTAGCTGTAACTCATGCTTTCAATAGTTTGACTGACAAGTCAACCCCGTAAAGGTTATGACGTGGCAGTTTTGATGTGGTTGATCTTACGTCAACACGGAACAACGGGACTCACATTCTATTCAAAGAGATGGTTTTTCATTTTTGGCCGGAGCTAAGAAAAACACACACAAAAGCCCCTGGTAGAACTGTAAACCCACCTTGTCAAGATATAAGGCTTAGATCTATGTCAAGCTTTGAATTATTCAAATTTCAACGTGCATAAAAAAGTTGTCTTGTAAAGAAAAACCATAAACGGTTATTGAAAGAATCGATTGTTATAGAAAGGAATCAGTTATCACCTCTGATTAATAAATCACTTTGTAGAACGGTACTGTTTACTGTCGCGTTGTATCCAAAGTAGGTCAGTCAGAAACCAGGGGCAGACAAATGGTGAGGAAGGGGGAAAATAATTTTTTTTTTAAACGACGACAAACTTTTGGCCGAATCGACTTCGAACCTCTAACGATGCCATTTTGGTCAATCTAAAAAAAATAAAAATCAGGTGTACCGTTACAGCCAGCCTTGAATATCAAACTCTCAAGAGACTGGTTTGTTTGTTTGTTTGTTGTTGTTGTTGTTGTTGTTGTTGTTGTTGTTGTTGTTGTTGTTGTTGTTGTAATAGTAGTTGTTGTTTTGGAGGGGGTGTTTTAATAAACATTATGGACTGTCATCCATCCGCTAAATAATTATTGAGGTTCAAATTTCTCCGTCCCTCGTCAGCTACAGCAGTGTAAGTCCCGCTTACCATGGGGCACAAAGCCGGAGGAAAAGTCGGGAACAGAAAGATCTAGATCATCTACTACACTTTGTCTTTGCCAAAAGGCCGAGAAGCGATGCCAACCCCCTCCCCC
>NW_004797449.1:1250849-1252304 GCF_000002075.1 Aplysia californica
CCACTGACTGAAGTGTCTTTTGGCCATTCCCAAAGGGGGGACATTTCTCGTTCAAGCCCGGTAGAATTGTAAATGGGCTGATTCATCTTGTTACGCTCATAACTGTGCCTGATCTACAACAGGGAACTGCTGCTTTTTCTTTCCTAATCCTCACTATTGTCATTTTCCTCTACTTTTTTGTATATTTGTCACACTCTTGTGACCCGCTATTTCCGGGGTGCCTTGATAGTCGAAGCAGACCTGTGCTGTTGAGGCTAGAGAGATGAGCAGAGTAAGTCTGATTCCCTGTAAGGACTTCTCTGTTGACACCCACCCCTTGGCGCTCATATGACCTAGGGCAGTTGCGAGCGCCGTAAAACCCTCTACAAAAAAAAGAAGCGATGCCAGAGACTGGGTTAAGAATTCGCAACAAATTCTTTCACTGATGTTAGTGCTGCGCGCAGAATATATCTATATCTTTATATATAAAAGTGGACTTGGGAGGCTTAGTGCACAAACTCCTCTCTTATTACCTAACCCACACCTTTGAAAATTTCTGAGTGGACGAAACAAAGCATTTTGGAAAAATCGGGGAAAGCAGTTTGCGTGGATTTTTTAAAGTTAGGTCCTATGGCTACAGGGATGCCACAGGGACGCGCACCAATCATTACTTTCATCGAAAGGGGTCCCAGCTAGTCTGTTATCTATTTGTGGTGGCCGAATTTTGCCATTCAAAAGGCTTTTTAAAGGCTGCATCGATCGACATGCGGTTTTCGCCAAAAGATTCTTTAAAATATTCTCCAGATCATAACGCCCTTCGTTTTTTCAGTTTTGAGACAGTTTTGCTGCAAAAAGCTAAATTTCTATATTTCGTCGATCGCTTTTGTAGGCCGACGCTTCTGTCTCTGTAATTTTAGAAAATCCGCCAAGTTTGTTTATTTCAAGTCGTACTTCCGTTCGATACTATAGCGCATTGTCGCGCAGTACTGAGCACTATTTTAACTTAAGTATGCGGCCCGTATAGATCTAGCCTCAAGTTCTCTTTTTTTACCAATGACTTTCAGTTGATGTTAATGCACCGATCATTCCTTTCATCGAAAGGGGGCCCAGCTAGTATATTATATAAGCGAGTTCGATTCCGACATGGAGATTAATTATTCTAGTCTTTGTGCTGGGGTCTTGTGTCCCATCAATGTCCCAATTAGCCCAACTTGGCCCTGACAGGCAGGGTCGGGGAAGCCCGCCTCCTAAATCATCTACCCTGTGTCAGTGGCGCTTTGTGTCATCTTTAAAACGTTCAAACATTGTGACCTCCTTGGACCCTCACTACTACAACACCTAAATCAATTCTGGCTTAGGATAGGTGTGTCTGTTCGTGTCTGTCTGTCTGTCTGTCTGTCTGTCTGTCTGTCTGTCTGTCTGTCTGTCTGTCTGTCTGTCTGTCTGTCTGTCTGTCTGTCTGTCAGTAGGCTTCGG
>NW_004797449.1:1255393-1257066 GCF_000002075.1 Aplysia californica
TTGGCGAGTGCTCTGGTGTGGTTTGCTCCTTCTTTCCTATAAAAAAATATATCGTCTTTTTGGTATTTGTTATTCTCTTGTAACACCTCTAATCTTCGGCACTTATATGACCTTATTGTGTTGAAAGTGCCGTAAAACTAAAACTAATTTGGGGCATATGGAGTCAATGGTATCATGTTAAAGCTTGTAGTTTGTCTTTTTCTTTTGGTGAAAAAAAGTACCCATCTATCCTGAATAGAAGTCGAGATATTTGCGATTGAAAGAGGAGAGGGTCATCTGGTTTCAGAGGTACAATTAGCGACAAAATGGCCGCCAAAAGTTTCCTTTCTCTCTTAGCTTGAGAGAACTTGAAAACTAAAAATGTACATTTGTTTGTTCGTTTAATCAATGTTTTTTCAGTCAAATCATCATAGAAATGTGTTTTTAAATTAACGTAAAAGGTGTTGAGTAAATAAAAGAATATTAGAACCAAACTGCCAGGGGGCCAGAAAAAACCGTCAGTTTCTTTGATTTCAATATTTTTGACGAGCGCCTGATTTCCCCACGATGCCTCCTTGTAATGCCCAACTCACCCCTTGAGGGAGGCGAGATCGTTTATTTTGTTGAGCCAATTCATAGGACGGGGACCATTCATGGTAGGTGAACCTGGCATTTGCACAGAGGAGGGAGGCAACAAGTGTCAGTGATTTGTGGAAGGAGGAACATTTGGTGCACTTTGTAACACAGTGATGAGAGGTAGAGGGATTAGCGGGTGGTTGGCGGGTGCTCTGGTGTGGTTTGCTGCTTCTTTCCTATCAAACATCTATCGTCCTTATCTCCCCTCCTTCTATTTTATGTTAGTTACTCTCTTGTGACACCTCTAATCTTCTGGCGCTCATGTGGCATTATGCAGTTGCGAGCGCCGTAAAACCTCTACTTAAACTAAAACAATAGTGTGATTAACAGTGGGAAAATAGTGGGGAAATGGTGTAGGTTGAACGCTCCCTATGAACTAAAGACAGCGAAAATAAAATAGAAGCAACAGAAATGTGGTTTCTTAGGAGACTGCTAAGAGTATCGTGGAAGGAAAAGAAATCAAATAAGGTCATGCTTGATGAAGCCCAGGTGGGACGCTCACTGTTGAAAACAATCAGGAAACGACAATTAATGCAGTTTTCAGACACCTGAATAGACATAAAGGTCTTGAACATCTAGCTCTCACTGGCAAAATAGAAGGCACACGAGGCAGGGGTAGGCCTAGAGCAACCTACCAAGAGAACCTAAGCAAATGGGCAACAGGGAAAGATAAGAGAAGCTTTTTTAAAAGAGCATCCGAGCAAAGAAATGAATGGAGAATCATGATCCCCGATGTCTGCTAATCTTCGGCACTTATATGACCTTATTGTGTTGCAAGTGCCGTAAAACTCGACGAAAAAGAAATGATAAAGGGGTCAGAATAAAGTGACACTTGGTGCAGGGAAATGGAAAGGGGGGGGGAGGGTTTGTGTGGGGCACACGTGACGTTATCCGACACTCACACAAACGTATTTCGTGATTCAAATGGACAGATTGCTACCCAAGTCTTCCTTGCGCCATCCAACACACACACACACACACACACACACACACACACACACACACACACACACACACACACACACACACACACACACACACACACACACACACAAACG
>NW_004797449.1:1257835-1259553 GCF_000002075.1 Aplysia californica
TGTTTTTGTTGTTGTTGTTGTTGTTGTTGTTGTTGTTGTTGTTGTTGCTGTTGTTGTTGTTGTTGTTGTTGTGTCTGCTTGATAACTTGTCTTATAAATATCTGGGTTGTTGTGGGGGGTTTTGGGTTTGTTTTTGTTTTTGTTTTTTTTTTGGGGGGGGGGGCTTTTTAAAAGCCTAATTAAAAGATTTAAATCAATGCAGATATGACAAGTGAAGAAAAAAATATAATTATGAAAAAAAAAGTCAGTAATTGTAAAATAAGTACACAGATGTACTAACAAACTGAATACGTTTGTAATCGGGTGAGTACATTATGAATGGGGGAAAAAATCAAACCAATAAGGGATATGACGTATAATAAACAAGGGTGTGGCAACTTGGTGGAATCAGGCTCTCGTCCATTTTTGGGCATGTAGTATTATTGGTATCATTTTAAAGCTTGCTCAATTGACTTTATTTTGATGGAAAAAATATCCATTTATCTTAAGTACAAGTCGAGATATTTGCGAATGAGGGAGGTGGAGGTCACCTGTTTTCAGAGGTAAAATTAGTGAAAAAATGGTCGCCAAAGATTAGTTATTTCCTTAGCTTAAGAGTCCGTTGTAACTGAAAATTTACATTTTTTGTGTGCCTTTAATCAACGTTTTTCAGAAAAATTCCACACAAATGAGGTTTTTAATGGACATGAAAGGTGTTGTGCCAAAAAACAAACATTTGATAAAAATTCATAAACCTGCGGAAAGTGGGTGGTTGGCGGGTGCTCTGGTGTGGTTTGTTTCTTCTTTCCTTCCTGTCAAACATCTGTCATCCTTATCTCCCTTTCTTCTTTTTTATGTTTGTTATTCTCTTGTAACACCTCTAATCTTCTGGTGCTCATATGACCTTATGCAGTTGCGAGTGCCGTAAAACCTTACTAAAAACCTGCGGAAAAATGCAAGTTTCTTCAATTTGATTATTTTGACGAGAGCCTGATTCCACCACGCTGCCTCACAAAGAAAATTATGCAATGTTCTCTAATCAAGTACGGTAAACACTTGCGAAACAATTTTTAAAAAAAATTATGTTCATTGTAACAATTAATCTCGTTGTTTTTTTCCACAAGGGGAGGTGGGGGTGGGGGGCTGTTTGTTTCTTTGGTCTGTTTGTCTGTCTGTTTGTTTGTTTGGTTGGTTGGTTGGTTGATTGATTTTGAGGGGTGCTTTTTACAAACTGGAATTTTGTGCAGTAGTGGCTTACGGTTGATTTCTTATGCAGTTGCGAGCGCCGTAAAACCTCTCCTAAACTAACACACGGTTTATTTTCTCTCTTGACGTCCAGCATTTTCTGCCAAATAAATAGTTACGTTGAGATGTAAGACGACAAACGATCTAACCCCCCCCCCGCATCCCTTGTCTACGTGAGTGCGTGTGGGAGTCAGATCTTCCATTAAGCTCTCACGTTATTCACATACCTGACGTCTCCGATTGAAAACCCTTACACCCCAGTCTTCTCTTTATTCTACCGGGCATTTGTTTTCAAGAATTGATGGCGGGTAGGGATCGGCTTTGTCTCCAGCCAATCAAAACATGCGAGTCATGGCGTAATGGCGGTCGTTAATCCACAGCCATCGTGTAAGCGCGCCACTGATTGGAGTTTGATTTCCCGACAGAATTATTGCGCTTGTCGGCGGTTCTGGTGTTGTTAGGTCGTGTGGGGTCGCTCTCTCACTCCCTCCCCC
>NW_004797450.1:0-1889 GCF_000002075.1 Aplysia californica
CCTGACTCTGCAAAGATAATGGAGGTCCAAAATCGATAAGAAAGAGTAGGCTTCGGCCGCCACCCGGGTAAAATTCAAAATTAATTCCTACCGACCTAAAACTGTTTAATGTGTCCCGGGCGCTCAAATGACTGCAGTTGCGAGCGCCGTAAAACACTTGCCAAAACAAAGACAAATAGTATGGAGGAAAGTGAAAGTCATATACGTGCTTCTTACTCTACTTGGCCATGCCGGGGCCGAGACAACAAACGAACAGGTAAACAAGCCGGGAATGTCTTTAAATTGTTTGCCGACTGACCCATAATCCGCTTATACAATAACGTGGTAACAATTTCTAAAGCAAAATTAAATGTGAGGAAGGAACGTCAAAGCCAGGTCGTCGACTAAGATAGCCTTGCCTAGGCCCACCCTCACTCATCATCCCATAGGCCTACTTTTGAGGGGGAAACGTAATAAGTTGTCGGGCCTGCTCTCAGATACCTGAGTCAGAAACCAACTGATAATTGAATCTACTGTTTTCTACATGTATCTGCAACATTCCTTGGTGTGGATTGTTGTTCTCAACAAAGAGGGGAAACGGATGGACTGGTTAGCACAGTGTTTATGTAGGCTAAATCTTTGTTCTTCTCTCAAGAGAATTGGGCTATTAAAAAATCGCCATGTCTCGCTAATTACCCCCGGCCACAAACTTTCCTTGAAGAAAAAGAAGCTTGAACGAAAATTTGACAATTTTTAAACTCGGTTCTCATCGAGCTCAAAGAATAGGGGTGCCTCTTTTTTCCATGGCGTAGGGCTAGATCGATGAAACAAGTGGCGAGAGGTAATGTATTATAATGCGATAAAGAAAGTACTCGTGGCGCAACCTATCTTCAAATATCTCTATAGCCTAAAGAGTAAATCAATGCCATCCATAATTTGCACAGCAATTTGTATCAATTTTTGTCTTAAGCCTAACTAAATCGTATTTCCCCATGACAATAGAGGCTATATTCTGATAAAACTTAACTTAATAAATTTACATAAAATACTCGTATAATCTCCCGTCACTCGGAAAATGGGATTGTTCACAGCACTTAATTAATTCTCGCGTCTCACACATTTTGCATACCAATACGCCACAGTTCACCAAAGACACTTTATAGTGGCAAAGCTTGTTTTAAGAAATTGATTTTACAGTGAACTCTTTTTATTTAAATTAAAGTTCTCAAAACAAACGTACAATAGGCCTTATGCATAATGTCGCGATTGAAAAAAAAATGACGGACTTGCAAGCGATCCCATTTGTAAATTGTAAACCTTTTAAAATATGTAGAAACCACCCACTTGGATTTTTAATCAGTAGTAATCGAGGAATTTTCTGGAGTACAGATTTCGTTTACAAAAATATTAATTTGTTAAGATACATTGATACAAGTCACTGTGCAAAAGCTTCCTTCAGGTCAATAACCTCCGGGACCGTATAGGCCTAGCCCACAGAATTTTATTCTGCTATTTCTTCCGTTTCCCCAAGCAGTCTCTGTTTTTAATGATATATCAAAATTGTATTTCCGCTTCCTTTTTCAATATTGTCGGACAACCATAAACAGGTATCGTAAAAGCGTAGTGAGAATCCAATAATCCTATGGTTGTTATTTATTATAAAACTTCGCTGCTAGCATTGATGTTTGGTTCATAAGACTGATTGAGTATATCAGTCAGAGTCGACAATATTTAGCGCGTTGCAAAGTGCCTGAGGGAATTATAAGTTCCTTATCGAGAATAGGAATTTTCGCTTTCATGAAGGGACTGCACACTATTGCTTGATAGATATCTTTTATATCTCTAAATTTACCCCCTTTCTTTCTTCACTTTATTAAAATATACCTTTTGCCTGATTTTTTTTGGGGTGG
>NW_004797450.1:1989-29437 GCF_000002075.1 Aplysia californica
ACAATCTCAGGTATACATACATGATAAGCTGTATAGGCACAGTCGTCTTGTTACCAAAGCTGTATCTATTTCAAAATATCTTTTTGCAATCTTTTTGCAAATTTTCAGCTTTATCATTATTACTAAGCAAGAAATTTAACTTTGTAATGGCAAAGATACACACTGGCAAAAAGTCCAAGGTTAAATCACACACAAAAAATGATCACCAAAATTATATGATGTGACAGCAATGTGGGAAGAAGGAAAATAAGGACGATGTGTGATAAAAATTTGCCACTGAATGGAGATGTGGAATATGTATTCATCAAATATATCATAAATATAGGTTTTTTTTTATATGTGCAAACAATACAGAAATGAGATTTATAAGTATCTTCATTTATGTTATTAACGCAAACCTCTTACTTAATAATAATAAATATTAGATAGCATTTGTATAGCACAAATCCCCGCTCAACAGAAAGCTCTATGCGCTTTACAATCTATACTATTACCCCAGCAGACCTGAGAGCATTCTGAAACAAACTCAACTTCTTGGGAAGCATACAGTGCAAGCTGCCATTTATGGACACTACAACACCATCATACTGACAAAATCTTTTGCTGTCTATGGCCGGGTACCCATTCCCACCTGGGTGAGATGAGGATCATTCGTTATAAGTACCTTTCCAAAGGACACAACGTCGGGCCCGCGGCTCAAACCTCCGACCCCGCAACCTCACGATTACGAGTCCGGTAGCCTAACAACTTGGCCACAGACGAAACTTCAGTTTCATCATCATCATCCAGTGCCAGATCTGCGACAAACATCGGCGATCGTGGTTCTCCATTCATTCCTTTGCTCGGATGCTCTAAAAAAAAGCGACGTTTCCCTGATCTTTCCCTGTAACCCATTTATTTAGGTTCCCTAAGCATGATGCTTTGCGCCTACCCTTGCCTCGTTTGCCTTCAATTTTGCCAGTGAGAGCTAGATGTTTAAGACCCTTATGTCTATTCAGGTGTCCCAAAAACTGCATAAATTTGTCGTTTCCAGATTGTTTTTAACAGTCAGCGTCCCACCGGGCCTTTATCAAGCACTACCTCATTTGATTTCGTTTCCTTCCCTGATACTAACATCTTACTTCAGTATACTTCTGTAGTATAATATCGGGTAAAATATTGGTTGTAAAATATATACACCACACTGGGCATCTGCGGTGTAGCAGTTAAACACTTCCCTGTCACACGCAGGGGACCCATTTTCGATTCATAAGTGGAGAGAACATCTTTATTGACTACCTCTATCTTTCTGCTGGATGCTGTACTTCTCTCAGCCAAGGCTAACATTGTAAAGCAGGGTCAGAAGCCCGCCTCCTAAATGATCTAAATTGTATTGCTGGGGGTGCAAAAACATCCTACTTAAAAAAAACAAAAAAAAACAATACATGACACATACTTACATGCAGAAAACGACAAGACCCATGAACACAAACAGGTAATTTCCCTAAAAAGTCTCAATGTTCTTCACAATTCTTTTGGGCACCGGAGCGAAGGACTTTGGCACGCCAAATCTCTTGGTGTTGACAAACTCTGCCCATGGCCTGACGCTCTCCCTCGTCTTGGAGAACCACTCGCGGGCAGACGCGTTAGACAGGGACAAGCTCATCATTCTCAAGGAGGAAAAAAAAAGAAGAAACCAATGATAAAAGAAGAAACAGATAAAAAATAAACTAGTCAGAGACCACAGGTCTTTAGCGTTGTCTCATGAAAATTTCAAATTTCTCACAGATTAAAAATTTTACAATAGGTGGATGCAGCTTGAAAAATGCTTCCCAGTGGTACCAAATTTAGCATTCTACGATAATTAGAACTAAAGTTATGGCGTCTTTTGTAACGTAAAAATGATAATTTAAACATATAGAAAAAATGTTGTCAAAATTGTGACCGAAAAATTGATAAAGTTGAAAAAGGGCATACCGCTGTTGTTTATGGTACTATACCCCTGAACCCATACATCAAAACGACCGAAATGTTGAGACGAAGCCTGTTTAAGTATAAGAGCAAGCATTCGTTAAAATATTTTGTTAATTTATGCAAATTAATCAGATTCATAGAGAGAAAAAAGGACATATTTGCCGTTTTTTTGCATAAAATAATTTTTCAAAACAACAATGACCCAGACATTAAATAATGGATTGTAGAAATAAGACTTGAGGAGCCGTACAAGGTAATGAATGTGTACAAGTATATTAATTTATGCAAATTAGATGATTTAAATTGATCTGTATACAGAAAAGTTGTATCTCTGATTCTTATTAAGTTAACAGTAATAAACCTCTTAACCTCCATATCAAAATTACCCCAATGTTGAGATGAAACTTTGATAAAGTGTAAGTGCTATATTATTACGATCGTTTATGATTTATGTTAATTAATGCAAATTAACCTAAAAGGGCAAACCACTGTTATTTTTGTTATTTTTTGGTACTATACCCCTAAATCCATACATCAAAATGACTGAAATGTTGAGATGAAACCTTTTAAAGTATAAAGAGCAAGCATTCGTTTAACTATTATGTTGATTTATGCAAATTAACTGGATTCGTCAAGAGAAATAAGGACAATTTGCAGTACATGTATTTAGGCTTACAATTTGAATAAAAACCCAATGATGAGATATAGAATATAAGAATAATAGATTGTTGTAATAAAACTTTGGGAGGCGTACAAAGTAATGAATGTGAATAAGTGATATGTTCACGAATGCAAATTAAATGTGGTTTAAATTGATCTTTAAATTAAATAACAAAATTTGTATCTTTGGTCTTAATTAAATTATTTACTGTAAACCTCTTAACCCCAACATCAAAATGACCGAAATGATGAGATGAAACTTTATAAAGTGTACGAGCTGGCGATCATTAAATATTTATGTTAACTTCTTAGTGTATGCAAATTAACTGAAAAAGGGCATATATCACTGATATTTACGATAATATGATCCTTGATCTGTAAACTAAACGTCATATATCTCTAGTTCTAATCAACATAAAACAAACTATTTGGCGTCACTGGAAAGCATGATGATAGAGCTTCAACTTTAGACAGTCATTCATTAACAATTTTGTCATGTTTATATTTTTTAAAAGCAGTTACCGTACTGCAGTCCACGAATGTTGTGTAATTTTTCATTCTTAGTTCGCAAACCGTCGCATTTATTTTTTCTAGTGAACACAAAATAAAGAACTGTCTGTGAATTGATGGAAAACATAATTAAAATTTAGTTTATGCAGTTATTATGTTGATATCAGGACGGAAGTGTGTGCATCGAACCCAGATCCTGATCTTACTAGAACAATAAAGCATGCTATTAATATGCATGATGAGTCAATTGCTAATGTATTACTTTTTTTAAAATATGACTGAAACAATGCGGTCAGCTGATCTTTTACATATATACAAGAAGAACAATATTTTTCTTGAGCAAGTCCATTTGGTGGTCTATAGATATCTATACCACTGTGTGTTATTTTTTAACTTGTCTACTACAATAATCCACATACTAATTTTCCCCCTCTGCATTTACACAGGCTTGGGACTGTCGTTGGCCGCATAAAAAATATTGTAGTGGTTATAGTTTGTCCTTATTTTTGCATGATGATGTGCTTAACTGTTTTATACAAGGAGCATGATGTGCTTAACTGTTTTATACATGGAGCATGATGTGCTTAACTGTTTTATACAAGGAGCATGATGTGCTTAACTGTTTTATACAAGGAGCATGATGTGCTTAACTGTTTTATACAAGGAGCATGATGTGCTTAACTGTTTTATACATGGCATGGAGCATGATGTGCTTAACTGTTTTATACAAGGAGCATGATGTGCTTAACTGTTTTATACAAGGAGCATGATGTGCTTAACTGTTTTATACCTGGAGCAGAGAGGAGAATTTGTTTGCATCAGCCCATTTGGTCGTCTACCACGATATTCCTTTCTAATCGTCTACTAAAGACTACTACAATTTACATGCTAAATAAAAATTGCCCTCTACGTTTACACAGGCTTGGGACGATCACCTGACGATCAATAATTTATATATAGTCTATAGAGGCACCAGCCATCCAAGTTAAGGTGCTGTTTTAACTTCTTTCCTGATCCCCTGTCTGTGAATTTATCATCCCCCCGTTTGGTTCTACTTTTAACCAACCAGTATCTCTGATTTTTAACCTGGAATTAGCCTGCTACAATGAATACAGCAAATAATAATTTTCATCACCATCATCATAATAATACTAAGAACAATAACACTGACAAAAAAGTAATTTTAGTAAAATAATGTTTAAATAATAAATACAATATTTTATAAAACAAAATGTCACACAAGGACACTCCTTAAAACCTGCATGGCAGCTGATCGTATGGGATCAGAACAAAGGTAAGATAAGGTCATTCAATCCATAAATTTTGAAGCTACCTCCCCCAGATTGCCACCATTGTCTTCACATGAGGAAATCAGATGCTCAGGCTCAATTTTTCGTTTTATCATTCTATTGAGTTACATCTATAAGACCAATCTCCTTGTGGTTTAAGGAGTGGAAATATGATGTATAAACTCAATTATTGCATTTTTCTCTTTGTAGAAGGTCACATCCCTTTACCACCGACATCGTCATGCAAGGTGGAAAGAAAAATGTAGAGACCCAATCTTCATGTCTTTTCAAGAGAAAAGCAGAGATGCCCAATCTCAAGTTTTCATTTCATCATTCTATTGAGTTACATTTATAAGACCAATCTCCTCATGGCTTAAGGAGTGGAAATATGATGTATAAACTCAATTATTGCATTTTTCTCTTTGTAGACGGTCACATCCCTTTACCAACATCCTCATATGCAAGAAAGGGAAAGAAAGATGTAGAGACTCAATCTTCACATCAGTTTCAACTTACGAAGTATTTTTTTTTCAACTTACTTTCCTCCATAATTGAATGAAAGGGTTTGTGATTTATCACATGTATAATATTATATTCATATTTCATTCAGTGAAGAAAAAAATCAAAACAAAAAACAACTTTATATTATCAATGGCAATGATAATGATGATTTTAATAATGATGATGGTGATAATAAAAACAATTATAAGAGTAAACCACACCAGAGCACCCTTCAACCACCCACATCGCTAGAGTCCACTAAACAGGTAAGGTAAACAGCGATCAATCAGGCGGGATTTGCGGTAGAATTGATTATTATTGTGGTAGACCGTCAGGTGGACTGGCACCCAATTTTTGAAACAGTTGTCAACTGAAACATTATATTGAGAATATGAACTTCATGTCTGGTCTGTTTCTCAAAAAATTTGCACAGGTTTACTTTCTCAACTCTGAAGGCCCGAAATCGACATAAAGACTAGGTCCCCGGTTGCCATATCTGTTAGCAACCATTCTGAAGTTAGATCGTAGTCTTCAGAAGAGCTCTCTGACATCCCATCTAACCAGTACCCAACCGTGAAAACTGTTTTCTTTGTTTTTACTTTCACTTCTGTAACCCTCCCCCAATACGATATTTTTTCTCCAATGTGATCACATACACGTAGTAAAACTCGATGAAGCGATACGATGTTTGCCCCAGACGGGATCACACCGGGGTGTGAACTGACCGACACGTTTGTTTTTCCCACGCATCGCACTCACACCTGAGCGCGCCACCTAAACTTGCATCACTCGCTGGGTGGGTAGGGCCTACAAGTTCGCTCCTGGCAGGATCACATCGAACCGTGAACTCTTCTTTGACCATTGCAGCAGTTGTCTCTACTCCCGAATTTGCGAGACAGACTGAATTTTAATTATTGTGTCCCCGACGTAATGGTGTGTAACGACAAAGGCGGTTTGGAGGGAGGGGGGGGGGGGGGGGGGCTCGGTCAGAGATGGAAAGCTATACATTTTTGACAGGTAAAGAGGAGGGGCAATTGGATAATCGTAGATCCTGAAACTCATGATAGGATAATAAGTGGAAATGGCACGCCTCATGCCACTATGCACCGTGATAGGTCATCAAGGTTAACCACTCTTTGCTCGCCATATGCCATAAACCCACCAAGGGGGAACGTCAGTTCATTGTAGAGTGGAGGGAGACCATTTTACCGTTATTGAGCCTTAACATGGTTCACCATAGATTCTTCCCTGGGTTCGTCAGTTAAGATCCCGGTTCGCCTAAGACAAGATCCCGCATTTCCTTGCTCCCGAGCACCGGGATCTTAGGCGGAGACTACTGTATTAGGTCAGGGGGGGCAAGCCCCCCTGAAACCCCCCTACTCTTGGGGCCAAAACCGTCGAATAACAAATGCGGGGTGGGAACTACCGAAAAAGCGCCATCTAGATTAGATCTACACTCCAACTTTAGTCTAGATCTAGATATACATTAGTCATTAGATCTACTAGAATCTAGATCTAGATCTAGATCTAACCAAGAACATAATATGTTGGTCTGTACCAGAGAATCTAGCCAGCAAACAAACTGGAACATTTTGAAAAATACACATGCAAGAGACATTCATTCGTCAACATAAATTTTAAACTTGAGGCTGTTTCATGGAATTAATCAACAAGAGAATGTGATTGAAAAAGTGAAGAAAATAAAGATATCAGAGGGGGACAGGTCTCCTAAGCCTAGATGTAGGCCTAATGAGTTTGCAATTCTCATTGTCAGATTAATCGCACCTTTTTTTATGCAAATATTGCTCGGATGTCTTTGACAAATAAATGATAATTAAAGATCATGATAGAATTGTTCCCATGGAGACAGATGCCTTACTTAGCAGATCAGCTAACTTCCGGTAATGGAAGGCAAAAAGCATGTTTTGATATTTCACCCATATCGCAGTGTGGGGCTTCAAAAACCTTGAGGGTATGGAAAAACGGTTGCACTATGTAACCTATATAATTAAAACGTTTCCGCTAATCAACTAAAGTTTTAGCAATAAATCCAAAATTTACCTTACTTTAATATGAATCTCACTCAAAAAGAAATTGTTGCGTTCAAAATCAATAAAGTTCGTCAGAAATAGCACACTTCGTTGATTAAAACGAAACCGGATACTGCTCCGTCGGTTACCGGAAACGGGCTCGAATAACGGATTAACGAACATGTGCTTTCCTGTCTGTGGCCCGGAAATCGGCATCGCGGCCTCCGCTATTTCGGGAACGATCGGGCTTACCCGGAAGAGGTGACGTGAGATAGGCTTGGGCCAAGGAGTTTAGAACTAGCCTGGGTTGGCCTTGACATGTAGCGCCGGAGCCAGCCTCTTATGAATTAATGATTTAAATTGTGTTGCTGGGGGCATAGAAACACTTTCATTCAAATTTTTTAAAAGGGAAACAACTTAACTGTGAAAACTTCGGTCCATTGCAGCATCATATCGGTTCTTACACTTAAATACAACACATATGCAAGGCATTTTTACTAATTGACTTGCCTAATCTGAAGGACCTCGGAATAAAACCTTCTTTCTTATCTAGATTCCAGTGCCTTAGTCGGGCAATCGCGCAGCGCAGGTAGCCCACGGTTCCGCCGCAAGAGAGGGCTCCTATCAGGCGTGCGGTGCCGCCCACAGGGCATCCTCCATTACTTTTAATCTCCTTACTCCTTGGCTTGGGCAGAATTGAAAAATATTGGACTTTCAAGTCTCAAGTCTCAACACAGCCTTGAGACCCGCAAATCTCAAGTCCAATTTCAAGTCCAGGGGATGTAATAAAGTATTTACATAATTGAATAGTAAAGCAATATTACTTCCCTTTATTGGGTATCATAATTTGTTGTTTTCCAACCAATTTTAATCACCTGTGTTGACACGGAAGGAACATCTTTGTGCTATTTGAACTTGTTTTGTTGTTTGCTTATTCAGTTGTATTTATTAATTAATTTGTTTGTTTGTTTTTTTCTTCTGTTCTCCGTTGTATTAATAAACTGCCCTTTCTCTGTTGTATGGCCAACTAGCTCTACCTTTGATGAGACGTGTGTATGGAAATCTATTTTCTGTTTGTTTGTTTGTTGGTTTGTTTGTTTTTCAGTTGTAATTTTTTTGAGGGGGGGGGGGGGATAAGAAAAAGCAAAAGAGGAGTTTGACTCTTACGGTACTGACTGTTTTATTAACTCATGAAATCAGGCCAGGGATGACAATGCTTACTTGAAGTTGAAGCGATTTTTATTTAGAAAAATGATCATGTTCACGTTTTCGGGCTTCAGGTTTGCCCGACGGTGAGAGATAAGCTCTCCTGCTTTTGAGAACACTCTCTCCGATGGCACACTGGTGGCAGGGCAGCTGAAAAACTTTTTTGCAATAATCTCCAGCTGTGGCATCACCAATCGGTTTTCTTTCCACCACTGAATCGGGTCTCCTCTTCTTGTGATTGGGCTGGCTTCTGCATAACGACGAAGCTCCATGTCAGGTTGGGTGGGAAGATTGGCAGTGTTCTTCAGGAATGAGGAGATTGCTCCATCAAATCTGTCCCACACCGATTTGCTCCCCTCGGCCTCACTGTCCATTGCGGGTTCTTCAACGAGGGGCTGCTCCTGGTGGGTGCTCATCTCCCCTCGGCCTCACTGTCCATGGCGGGTTCTTCAACGGGGGGCTGCTCCTGGTGGGTGCTCATCTCCCCTGTTAGCCTTCTTTTTGCTTGGTCAAGAGCTGATGCGTCGCTGAAAGCATGTCTCTTAAAGCGAGGGTCTAGGTAGGTGCTGACTGCCCAGGAGTACACAGTCTCAGGCGACGGAAAGCGGCGAGTTAGATTGTCTAACAAAGTTTTTGAAAGTGAAGTTTCTATGTTCTGGATCTCAAGGTCTTTTTCACGTGGTCCTTCATCAGCGACTGGAGGCCTCTCACGATTGGAATAACCTTGGCTAGCGTTGTCACTTTCTCCCCAGACATCTCCGTCGTGACCTCCTGAAATGGTTTTAAAACAACAATGGCAGCCCGTATTGTCTTCAGTTCTGTTGCGCTTACAGTCAAAGACTGTTTGCCCGAGAGGCACAGGACGTGGTCACTTCAGTGTGAAGAGTGTTGTACCTTTCGAGCATGTCGTAACAAGAATTCCACCTTGTTTCCACATCGTTGATAAGTGCCAATGGCGCCTTTTCTGAATCCCCTTGTTCCTGCTGACGCTTTTTCAAAGCATTGGTGTCGTTCACGCAGTGGTGAAAATGGGCAGCAATTCTCTTCACCTTTTGCCGGATAGTCTCGAAGCTTTTCACAGCAGACAAATCATCCGTCACAACAAGGTTCAGTGTATGGGCGAAGCAGGGCATTCGACGGATCTTCAACAGGTCCACAGCTGCAATCATGTTGCTGGCGTTGTCTTTGACGATGGCAAACACCTATATATAGAAGAGAGAAACAACGTAAGGAAATTACACATGAATCATCATCATCATTATCTGAAAGAAAACAAATCATCATCATAATCATCATCATCATCATCATCGTCATCATCATCATCATCATCATCATCATCATCATCATCATCATCATCAGCAGCAGCAGCAGCAGCAGCAACAGCAGCAGCAGCAGCAGTAGCATCATCATCATCATCATCATCATCATCATCATCATCATCAGCAGCAGCAGCAGCAGCAGCAGCAGCAGCTGCAGCAGTAGCAGCTGCAGCAGTAGCAGCAGCAGCAGCAGCACCACCACCACCACCACATATATTTTCTTTTTACTCATGTATCTTATTGGTGGTGGTGAAATCCTGTGAAGAATAACAAAAGCAAAAACGACATTGGTCAACTTAGCCTCACCTTGTCACGAATCTGCCAAGACTCCATGATTTGTGACAGAACTTCTGCGATGTTCTTTGCGGTGTGGGCCTCGTCAAGTTTAAGTGTGTCCAAAACGCAGCCATGCAGCTCCCAGGATGGGGTTATAAAATGTGCCGTCACAGTGATGAATGCTTCGGTTCTGCGAGAGGTCCATATATCCGTGGTAAGGGTAACAGCATCTGGATAAGAATCAGAACGGTAGATCTACTGATTATTCAATAAATGACATGTTTGCAGAAAGAAATCGAAAGAAATTATTCCTTCATGAGGATATACATGTAAAGAAAAGCGCCTTTGTAATATTCATAACTTTCTTTTTTTTTTTTAAACCCACACTACCGTACTACATGTATGTTTGATGATCTAATTATTTTATTCACACTCAAATGTGTCTTTTAACTTGATTGCTTACCTGTCTCGGAAAGCAGTCCCGCAAGCATAGTTCTCCGTTCCTCATAAAGCGCAGGTAGCCGACGTCCAATGGTTCGTCTGCTGATCAGGTCATACTTGGGATCCATAGTCTGCATCAATTCACGGAAACCTGTGGGTTTTAAACAGCCAATACTTTGGTTGATATAAGGAGGAAATGATCTCTTGTGAAACAGGCAATGATACTATATATAAATATATATTTGACATTTATAGGGAAACGGGGAGAAAATTAATCATCATCATCATCATCATCATCATCATCATCATCATCATCATCAGCAGCAGCAGCAGCAGCAGCAGCAGCAGCAACAGCAGCAGCAGTAGCAGCAGTAGCAGCAGCAGCAACAGCAACAACAACAACAATAACAACAACAACAACAACAGCAACAAATATTGAAGGTATAGACAACACTTTTAGATCTAGCCGTACCTTCATCCTGAACGATGGATAGAGGCTGCATGTCCCATGTTATCATTTGAATCTCCTTCTGGTCGAGCAGTTGTTTCCGAAGAGCGTGTTGGTTGTATTTTGTTTTTGCTTCAAAAGACTGATGAAGTGTGGGTTGTTTCATAGTTGGGGAGGCCCGCGGGGGTGGAGTGGGCTCTTGCTTTGTTGCCTCTGTCCTCTCCATCAACACTTTGTCATACTCTGTCCCATGTTTGGTTCGCACATGCTTCAGAAGAGTCGATGTACCTGAGATTGAAAATTGCTAGCAAGCCTACATTTATAAAAGTAATATAATGACAGTACCCTTAGTTTCTTATAGATTTCTAGATTTAACCACTTATAAAGCGAGGAAGCTATTTTACGAGTCAAATAATTGCTATCAGGGAAAATGTCATCCGCAAAATCAAAATAATATAATAAAAACAATACACCCACAGGCCCTCAACACTATTAGATCTACTGATTAATTTGGCATGTTAAGAGAAGATGAAAACAGCCACTTTGGGACACATACGTGTGTAAAATCTACGTAAAATATCCATTTTCAAGATAGACAACCAGTATGGGGTGGGGGGGGGGGTACTACTTTGTAGTCCAGTCCAACCAGCCAATGTGTGTAGGTGTACAGCCGCCGTGCCACTCACTTCTAGCGATAGTAAAGAGAGATGTTTTATCACTCAGTTAAGGCAAGGGATCATGCGTCTTGGTCTTGATAGAAATTTATGTTTGACAAATAAATACAATTTAACTTCTATCTGAGGCAGTGAGATCCCTGTTTTATCCGAGTCTGCGTAATTTTTTTTCTTGTTATTGTCCCGGTTCTCACACCTTAAACGTATAGAGGAAAAAAACCTGGGGATTTGAAAAGTCACTGTTATAACCAAGTGCCTTTTAAAACCAAGGCTGTTATAAATGGACTCGACGGTCTTTATTCCAATAGCAATTTCGGGGGATAGCCTAGGGGAGGTTTACCTCCATTGGGGCACGAGAGAACACATTTGCACGTGTTGCAAATTGCTCTATTGCGATCAGGCGTCTTCTAAAAAAATAACCATGCGTTACTGCCTCCGCTTGGCATGTCTTTTCTTTTTACTTGACCAATTGAAATCAGATTTATAAGTGCTATATAAGCCTGGATATTTTGGGAGAGCAAGGTGTCAGTGTTTGTTTACAAACAAGGGGGTTGTTGACACTCGGCTCACATTCCGCAAGTCAGCAGAGAGGCGGGAATTAGTTCTCTAAATGCCACATTTCCCATCACACTCCCAACAATGAATTCTCACATGGAATAACAACTTATTAATGTTGTCGTTGTTTTAACTTACAATCGTAAGATAAGATAGATCAAGGATTTGAGTGGGTCACTCTATAATGAACTGATTATTTTTAAAGTTCTTGCCATGTTTATTACACCAATGATTTAATCGACTACCAATTTTCTTTGGGCCTATGGCCATTATTTGTACCGCCTTGAGTTTGGCGTAGGCCTGGGCTGGACTTGGACTTGGACTTGAGACTTGAAATTCTCGTGCCCATCAAGTAGTGTATGAGACCAAGTATTTAGAACTGAGCAAGTCCAAGTCTTGCGTGGCCTAGCAAAATAGATCTATCCCTCAAAAAGATACAATTATTTTAACCCACAGTAGATCTACAAACATTGAGTAAAGAGTCAGTGAACCAATGTCTAAAGAAATACTAAAAATTGGCATGTTTCTTATTAATTTAGTGCTTTCAGTTTGATTGTTGAATTCAAATACACCTACCACCCCTACTACTTGCTCGGACTTGCTCGTCCTAGGCGGATTGGTTGAGTCCATTTCTTCGATAAGGGGTAGGCAGTACCACCCCTATTACTTGCTAGGATTTGCTCGCCGTTGGCGTATTGGTTGAGTCCACTTCCTCGATAAGGGGTAGGCAGGCCTAGGCCTGGATAAGGCTTCAATGCCATCATTGCCATCCAAGGCTGAAGCAATTCCTGAGTTAATTAATACAACAGAGAGCAGAACAAACAAACAAAATAAAAAGGGAAGAAAAATAAATTTAAAAATGAAAATAAAAAATCAATGTTCTATACGTCTCAACAAAGGTGGTTGGTTGGAGAACAACAAAATAATGATAACGATAAAGGGAAGTAATGCTGATGGCTTTACTATCAAAGAGACTACATTGTATTCATGTTACATGTATACTTTATTACGTCCCCTGGACTTGAAATTGGGCTTGAGACTTGAGGTCTCAAAGTGTTAGGACTTGAGACTTGACAAGTCCTATTTTTTTCAATTCTGCCCAAGCCTAGTTTGGCGAAAGGAGTTGAAACTTGAAACTTTGAAACTTGAAACTTGAAACTGGCCAGGAAGGAAGTAGGAACTGTGTCAACCCAGGATGGAAAATTTTATTATCCATTGAAGCCTTATACGGGCCTAGGCCTGCCTACCCCTTTTCGAGGAAGTGGACTCAACCAATACGCCAACGGCGAGCAAATCCTAGCAAGTAATAGGGGTGGTACTGTCTACCCCTTATCGAAGAAATGGACTCGACCAATCCGCCTAGGACGAACAAGTCCGAGCAAGTAGTAGGGGTGGTAGGTGTATTTGAATTCAAACAATCAAACTTAAAGCACTAAATTAATAAGAAACACTCCAATTTTTAGCATTTCTTTAGACATTGGTTCTCTGAGTCTTTACTCAATGTTTGAAGATATACTGTGCGTTAAAATAGTTGTATTTTTTTTATTGAGGGATAGATCTATTTTGCAAGGCCATGCAAGACTTGGACTTGCTCAGCTCTAAATACTTGGTCTCAAACACTACTTGATGGGCACGAGAATTTCAAGTCTCAAGTCCAAGTCCAAGTCCTGCCCAGGCCTAGTGAGACTATCGAGGGAATCTTAACAATCGCCGGCCTGTGAATAGATCTATTATTATGCCATGCATTTTATTTCACTTACAAAAATACATGTATGATAGTAAACAGTTTAGTGTTTAGTAGTATTACTACATCTAGATTTTAGATCTGGTTTTAGATTATCTTAGATCTAGACACTAGATTTTAGATCTAGATAGATCTATCAAGATTAGATCTCCAGATCTATTACTCATCACAAGTCTCAGTTTCATTCTATTGAGTTAAGAAAGCAAGAAAGAAGGGGAAAGGAGAACATTTTTAGAGAAGAACATTTCCCTTCACTGTCAGGTTTCGAATACGGGACCTATTTAATGGGAGGAGAACACCGTAAACCTCTTGGTCACGGGAACCTCCTAATAAAGTAAAACCTCAGTCAGAGTGGTCATGTAGGACACAATGAGGTTGAAAAGCGACGCAATATTCTAATAGTTGAAACAGCAACGATTCATTAGTGTTGAGTGATTCTAGAGTTGGCCGGGCAAAACTGGCCAGAACGGTTTGTGACGTTTTATTGATTTCTGGTTTAGAACTATAGGCTACGATCTTATACGTTCTCTGACCGTCTTGGTTTAAAGTCAACTTCCTTTTTTTTTTTTTAGATAGGCCTAAGTGTTTTTACGAGGCTCGCAACGGGCAAAATGTCACATGAGCGTGAGGGACATGTTAATCTTTTTCACTTGGTAGGAAAGTTTGAATTTTGCCCGCTTGGCGGCCGAAGCCTACTCTTATCGATTTTAGACCACCAAGGATCTTTAACGTGCGCAACGTGCTCACAGGCCCTCCGAGATTTTTCGCCCTTATCCGAGAAGGCTAGGTGTAGATCTTTCCCACCAGAAGATCAGTGGCGAGGCTGAAAGACAGCAGTAAAAAGGAGCCAATGTGTAGCAGTAGAAAAGCTGCAGGAAGAGCCAGGAGCCCAGGGGAGGGAACACAGGAAGTGAAAGGGTGGGGGCAGAAAGTGGAGACGACAGCAGACGATAGTACATTGCTAGAGAGCAGGAAAGGGGGTGAAAGGAGACACTTTTAGAGAAGAAAAGTTTTCCGTCACTACCTAGATTCGAACCCGGGACCTTTGAATGAGAGGCCAACACCTTGACCTCTAGGTCCCGAGAGCCACTAGGGTCAGCTTTATTAGAACCGGAACAGATAGCGTCAAATAACGCCCATCACATTTCCCCATTCGTCTCAGATAGTCATTTTTTTTCTATCCCGTGAGGTAGCGGGGCGGTTTGTGCTCTCGTCTCCGAAGCGGAAAGTCCGGGTTCGAACCTCGATTTTTTTCGCCCCTTCCTGCCCCCCACCCCACGCTCCCCCCCCAGCAGTAATGGGTACATGTACCTGACTTCGAATTATGGAAGTAAAGACGGCGTGGAAAGGAATTGGCTACGCTATCTCAATATTATGCCGAAATCCCAGGAAGTTGTCGCACTAACAGGGCAATCCCCAATCAATGTCCGGATCGGATGCGGGAACAACTTTACTTTACCTTACCCCATTTATAGGTCCCATGTTAGTATATGTTAGTGATCTTATTCGTATCAGACAACCATAGACTATGAGAACGAATGAATAAGTGTACTAATAGTACTAATATTTCAACACTTTGAGATTTATATATAAAAGAATCTGAGGAAATAAATTGACAATAATTACATCTATTACTATTAGTTAGTGTTTAATTTTTTTTAAATTCAGTAGTGCTTTTTCGAGCGTTTGTTGCCTATTCTAGCTCCTTGTTGTATGCGTTTTGAAATTTCAGAAAAAAAATCAAATTTAAAAATCTGTATGTGTAACGAAGTTTTGTTTTCCGTCGTTGATCCCAACAGAATTCTCGATCTCATAGACTATTGACCTTTACGCAAAACTCTGAATGTTGTATTCTTAAATAAAATGTAATTTGTTGTTTCTAAAACAAAATTGTTACCGTAAAATTTATTACTTAACCATTTGATAAAACCAAGTCGAGCTGCATACTGTCATAAATTCAACCAACTTGTGTTTCACGCGCTCATATGATCATATTATTATGTCATTGCGAGCGCCGTAAAGCTCTTTACTATACTTACTATCTAAAGGGAAAACATCGAAGGTTATGTCTGGTCCCTTTTATCCATAAGCGGGCTATCCCGAAAAAAGCTATTTTGAGAACATCGAAGGTAAAGTTTTTGCCCCTTGGTCAGCTTCTTTTCAAGACAAGGAGAGTTGCATCTATAACCAAACAAATACACACACCAATGAAACCAAACTTCTCCTATAGGTAGGGCAAGGCCCACTTTTGAAGTAGGTCAAGATTTCTGGAAACCCCCGGAATCTGGGTTATCCTTCTTGTCCTCAAAAACGACTATATTTAGTCAAGAGTGCTACACCACTGACTAATGACGTACTTGCCAAACATAGTGGAGAAAGTCAAGTCAAAAAGAAATTGGCACTAAGATTCTACTATGGTTAGTAGTGCTGGGCGACTTGGTTTCCCCGATTATTGAAAGCCAGGAATCGTAGGAGTCGACTCCGAACCAAGGATCTTAGAACTAATGGAGCCTCCTCTCTCTCTTCGCGGCGCCGCGCTTTTCCCTTTCGTCAACCCGCAACCACCTCCGAATCGTCAGCCACCACCAACCTTTGACACGGGTCAAATTTCCATCTATTAATAGGTAGTTAAATCTACCGGAACATGTATTAGGCGAAGTGATGTGCAATGATAGTTGCAATAGAGAGATTGTTTTGGTCTCTCTTTACTCATCTGCACCACACGAATTTAATTGATGTTTTCCCCTGGACTCTGCCTTTACTAAAGTCTCGAATCTAGATCTAGTTGTAATCTAATTGCAGGTTGCAGATTTAATAAATTGCCGACAGAGAGAGAGAGAGAGAGAGAGAGAGAGAGAGAGAGAGAGAGAGAGAGAGAAGGGGGAGGAGTAGATCTTGCGAGAACTTTCGGGCAAAACAAAATGGTGACCCGCGTAGTTCGGTCGATTCGAAAAGTGAAAGAGCCATAGCATCTTTGTAGACGATCAAATTAGCTTACTTTTGTGCTATAACGTCATTTTTTTCTTTGCCTTTGTCAGTTTGATAATCCACACCGATAGAAAGTATTTCGAAATTAGGAAAAACAGGTCTTGTTTCACACTGGGTGAGAATAGCCAACGCTGGCAAGTCTCACCCGGGGTGAGAGGTCAATCGTAGGGTTTTTATTCTCACCCCGGGCGAGGATAGCAATAGCCACTTCCTTACTTAAATGATTAGGTGATTAAACTTGATCTCTTATTGACAATGTAAAAGTCAATTTAAGCATCATTTCGTTAGAAAACAATGTGTTAGGTTTGCTAACTTCATAGACTTTGTGTTAAACAACACTTTTAACAAAACGAATCCTTACAAGCCTAGGCTTGGCCTTTGTAATCTCGAAGGTTTAGAAGTAGAAGAAGAAGAGTCTACTACTAGAGTCTAGTCCAATTTATTTAATCTCTGGAATGTACTGGATAACAACAGAAATCTGCAACCTGCCACTAGATTACAACTCTAGATCTAGATCTAGATTCGAGATTTTAGCAAAGGCAGAGTCCAGGGAAAAACTTCAAGAAATTCTCGTGGTGATGAGTAAAGAGAGACCAAAACAATCTCAATAAATAATATATCGCGACTATCACGGCACATCACTTCACCTATACATGTTCCGGTAACTACCTATAAATAGATGGAAGTTTGACCCGTGTCAAAGGTTGGGGGTGGCTGACGATTGGGAGGTGGCTGCGGGTTGACGAAAGGGAAAAGCGCCGCGGCGCCGCGAGCAGTACGCCGCGTTGGGGATCAAATATGACCACCGAGTGTGGGCTAAATCACGAACTGTGGCGTTTCTTTTTATAGAATTTTATCGGGCTGGGCCACGTTGTGGGGGTGGGCGGGGTGGGGGAATGCACGCAAGGAAGAAGGGATGGGAGTGGGATGAAAGAGGAGGGGCGGGCCTTGGGAAGGGACGAAGGAGAATGGGGAAAATTAAATAATAGAGAGAAAGAGAGAGAGAGAGAGAGAGAGAGAGAGAGAGAGAGAGAGAGAGAGAGAGAGAGAGAGAGAGAGAGAGAGAGAGAGAGAGAGAGATTGTGATCAACTGACGGGCTGACGGATAATGACAGGGAGAAAAAATTATGTGTGTGATAGCCTACGGACTGTTCAATTCTTTAAGAGTTTTATGTTATAATCTAGTTTAAAAATCAAAAAGATGTGTAAAATAAGAAGAAAACTTGTCCGAGTAACATAAAATTATCAAACATACCAAATTAAAAAGATAATCTTTCAAGATGCTAAAATATATAATAATAAGAAATGGATGAAAATATACTTTTAAACTGAATTTAAGATATATGATTGCATGATTCTAGGCGTGTGCCATAACTAACTTTATGTGTAAGGAATAGCGGACACAAAAGAGGGTCGATGTTTGCTTTATCTAATTGCTAACAGTATGTCTTGGTCTATAAATAATATTATTGATCACAATAATTTTGTTTCCTGGTTTTCACAAAGTGGAGCGCACAATGATTTCAAATATTCCACACAAAAAAAGAGATAACAGCACCTTTGGAGGTGTGATCGCATGCATGAGCGTGGATAACCTTTGAAGGTTTTGTTTTTTTCAGTAAAGTATGATATGGAGAGCAGCGTTTTTAGTCCCTTATTACACTCCAGAGGGGGATAATTTATCTTAGTGATGACTCTTTTGTAGTAAAATTTGTTGTTGCTTTGTTTGGTTTATTTTTTAACAGCAGAATCTTAAGTGAACCGGAATTATTGATTGTGGGATCTTAGGTGAAGACTACAACAATAGAATTAAACCGAGTATAGTTTTATTTAACAAGACTCAAACTCTTATCCACCCCACCCCACCTTCTCCCCTCATCTGATATGGTTTGGTGTTTCTTTAACATAGAAAATATTCATTTTTATTGTTGTTGAATATTGATTTCATGTTCTAATGGAGCCTCTAAATATCTACATTTAGACTACAGTAGCATCTAATTTGCACACACAAAGGAAAGCGATATTTTTAATTAAAACGTATAATATGTATATACATACACACACATAATAATTATATATATTTATGAATAAGAATACTTTTAAAAAATTGAGTATCTCAGTCTTTCTGCTGGGGTGTTGTATCCCTTTCAGCCTGGGTTGGCCTTGGCATGTAGCGCCGGGGCCAGCCTCTTATGAATTAATGATTTAAATTGTGTTGCTGGGGGCATAGAAACACTTTCATTCAAATTTTTAAAAAGGGAAACAACTTAACTGTGAAAACGTCGGTCCACTGCAGCATCATATCGGTTCTTACACTTAAATACAACACAGGTGCAAGGCATTTTTACTAATTGACTTGCCTAATCTCAAGGACCTCGGAATAAAACCTTCTTTCTTATCTAGATTTCAGTGCCTTAGTCGGGCAATCGCGCAGCGCAGGTAGCCCACGGTTCCGCCGCGAGAGAGGGCTCCTATCAGGCGCGCGGTGCCGCCCACAGAGCATCCTCCATTACTTTTAATCTCCTTGCTCCGAACCCAATTACTTACTTTCTAATGATGTGATTTCTTCCTGTGGTTACCTGGTTGACTCCGAACATCTTCGGGATTTAAGATAACCTTGATTTCGGAACACTGCGAAGCATCAACTTTTATTTTTCAAAAATAGATTCTAAAAAAAAGAACCGTTTAATTATTAAAGTAACTGGTAACCGTTGGTTTAGGTAAAACTGAATCGGGACTTTTCTTCCGTAGCTTTAAAAGTGAGGATCGGTTCCGGGATCAGTTCTTCGCCCAGCTCTAATGGTTAGGAAGCAACCCACAAAGTAACAAGCTGGAGAAAACAGGAAAGAAGATGTTGTTGAAAGTTGAAAGCAAATAATATGGGAACGAGGAGTCGTCTACAGTGTGCTCGAAAATTAGTGGGGAAACTTTTTGTCAAATTATATCTCCTTTATAACGATTAAAAATAGATTCTCCAACTTTTGCAATATGACTTATATATGAATTTGTCTTAACTGATGAATATTTTTTCAAACACCTGTACACTGTATTCTCGAAAATTCCGTAATAAACTATACTAATAAAAAAACCCAATCGCAGTCGATGGTTTCTGCAGCTTGCAAAATTTTACTGCTAGGTCAATATTGCTTTTAAAAGCAAGTTTGTTATTGTTTTCTAAAATTTATTTTTTATTTCCCCTAATAAATGTTTTTAAAAAGTAAAGTGCTCTCAAAAATGTGTTCGTTAAGAGGCATGGAAGGTGTTGAGCCGAAAACAAAACCCTACAAAAATTGGATAAAAATTACCAAACCTGCGGAAAAATGCCATTTAAAAAAATTTTCATTATTTTGACGAGCGTCTGACTCCACCACACTGCCTCACAAATGCATAAATTTAGCTGCGCGCAGAAGATTCATTATTCTTGCGTTACATTTCCAGCCTTGAAATGGCATAATAATTGTTGCCATGTTCGATATAGTTTGTGTTCTGTTGTTGTTGTTGTTTTTTGTTTGTTTGTTTGGTTTTTCGGTCAAGATAACTACTTCCATTAAAAAAAAAAAAATTAAAAAAAACAAACAGCAAGGCGAAACAAACTTCCTAGTAAAAATAATTAATTTGCACAGGATTAGGAGACGTATGAAGATCTTTCAATTTTGTCCCCGTCTCTCTCTTCTGAGCTCTGGGCTCTTGAGATTAGTAGGCTTACGCATTTAGTTTCCTGCAGAAGGCTGCCGTGTATTTAATTAAATATCATATGCACTTCTCTGCCGTCGTAAGGGAAAACGACGAATGGTCAAAATTTTTCGATTTTGGTATTTTTCTATATTTCATAGGTATTTAATTCTGCATCTGATGGAGTAAAAAATGTTGTCATATCCTAAGGCAAGTCCGTTGTTGCGTAATTGAGAGTTCGTCGTTTTCCCTTACACTGGCGAGCTCCGAGCCAGAGCTCAGTGTAAGGGAGAACGACGAATGGTCGATCGATCAAGGATCACTGCTCGTTTGGCATTGTCCCCTGGTCTCTGCCGTTGGGCAAATTCAGCCTGGGTGACGAATGACAATTGGTCACTGTTGCGTCAGTACAAACATACTAGGTTTTTTGCAAACAAATACACCACCACCCCCTCCCACACAGTAGAATCGACCAGGGTTATAAGAATGTATCACTTAGTGTGTCTTTCTGTCTGTCTTCACGTATTAGGCCTATGCTGATGTGTGAATTGACAAGAGCAGGCGGGAGAGAGGGGAAAACGGATAGGAACAGGGGGAAAGGGGTGGGGATGGGAGGGTCAAAAAAGTATTCAGGGGGAAATTTATTAGCACTGCATATTAGTGTCCGCCAGATGTTCACAGCCTAACGTCATGTTAATTTGCTGTCCAGTCATTTGACATCCCAAATCCCAACGATGGTTATAGTGTCACAATTTGTCTAGCACGTGTCACTGGTCGACATCATTTTAGAATTACCAAGCAATTAATGACACTGCGTTATGAGAGTAAATTTCTTTGTCCAACTTTAAAAGTGGACGTATTGTGGCGACATTTAGTCTTGCTTTACGATTTTTTATGACTTGATGGACGTTACGATCGAGTATAATAATGTCTTGCAGATTCAAACTGTCATTGTCGATCTCTATTTTGTGGTATGTTTTCCGATCCGATTAACTGAATCCTTTATTAATTAATACAAAGCGTCGCATTACCTCTCCTGAAAGCGTTTGTGAAACAGTCTTGTCAGATTGTTACATTTCTTACGTGAAAGTTTGACTTTGCAATGATCTGATCGTATTATTGACATTGTAACATTGTTGATTCCTTTGGTCGTGCAGGGAAAATTTTGCAATTGGCGAAAATAAAAGTAACACTCGCTTCTGAAGAGAATACAATAGAGAGATATCATGGAAACCAAACTTAGGTTCTGAATGAGACAGTTTTAAATCAAGCTGTTGAAAATGTGTGCACATCTGATTTGTCCACTGACTGTGTAGTATTTAACCTAGCGAGGAAGGGAAAAGAAGGACATTTACCGAGTTACAGTTGGGATATAACAAACACCTAACTTTATACGTATAATAGCTAGTTTGTATGTGTCTTATTTTTATTTGTAGTAACCAGTACACAGCTATTACTGTCATTAATGCGTCACAACTGACCATCGCCTACGCCCATAAACGTTCACGAGTGTAAAGGAGAACGACGAACCGTACCATTCGTCGTTTTCGTTACATCGCAAGGTTCACCTGCGGGTGCGCAATGTAAGGCTGTCCTCAGAGAAATTCGCGCGCGCAACCCGCAAGTTGCGCGCGCAACTTTTGCGCAACTTTTGCCATTTTCGTGAATTCGCGAATTTTAGGCAATTTTCTGCAAAAGTTGGAAAAATAATAATTTTATTTCGGTAAAAATAACCGAAATTTTCTTCCACAACTAAAAATAAATAATAAATAACGACGCGAAGGCGTCAATTCGTACCTGAAATTAGATCTACCATTTTTCCTTTGCTCTACGTGGTGCCCAGTGGCCGCTGCGGATGAGATCGGGTCGGGATGATCGCCCGACTCGGTGCCTGAAAACAACGCCGCGTTTGTTTTTGAGGCAATGAGTCGGGCGCGATCGATTTGTGCCACGATAGCCACTTTGCGCCATTAGTCTGTCGAGCAAACCGACCCGTTCCGACCTGACCTCCCCAATAGTCCTGTTTGGACTGAATCATCTTCTACTTCTTCTAGATCTAGATCTAGATTAGATCTAGCTAAATCTAGACTGTAGATCTAGATGTCTATACAGAGTAAACCCAATCGTAAACACGATCGTCTGATTACTTAGCTTGTTTGGTTCCGTAGCACCAGATAGACAGATCTAGATCTAGTACAGTAGTCTCCGCCTAAGATCCCGGTGCTTGGGAGCAAGGAAATGCGGGATCTTAGGCGAACCGGGATCTTAACCGATGAACCCAGGGAAGAATCTATGGTGACCCATGTTAAGGCTCACAATCGGTAAAATGGTCTCCCTCCACTCTACAATGAACTGACGTGACCGCTTGGTGGGTTTATGACGTATGGCGAGCAAAGAGTGGTTAACCTTGATGACCTATCACGGTGCATAGTGGCATGAGGCGTGCCATTTTCACTTATTATCCTATTATGAGTCTCAAGATCTACGCTTATCCAGTTGCCCCTCCTCTTTACCTGTCAAAAATGTATAGCTTTCCATCTCTGACCGAGTCCCCCCCCCCCTTCCAAACCACCTTTGTCGTTACACACCATTACGTTGTGAACCCACCAATTAAAATTCAGTCTGTCTCGAAAATTCGGGAGTAGAGACAACTGCTGCAATGGTCAAGGAAGAGTTCACAGTTCGATGTGATCCTGCCTGGGGCGAACGTGTAGGCCCTACCCACCCAGCGAGTGATGTAAGTTTAGGTGGCGAGCTCAGGTGTGAGTGCAATGCGTGGGGAAAACAAACGTGTCGGTCAGTTCACACCCCGGTGTGATCCCGTCTGGGGCAAACATTGTATCGCTTCATCGAGTTTTACAACGTGTATGTAATCACTTTCACGATAGTGGTTGATCTTTGACGCGACGGACAGTTTATTGATCTCAACTTTTCACTCTAGGTTGATCGGCTGTGCCCGCCCGGGGTTTTGTTTAGCAAATTATGATCTGAAATGCGGGATCTTAGCCGAATGTAGACCATCAGAGCGGGATCTTAGGGGTGACTTTTGTATAGTAAAAATTCTGTTTTCCTAAAACAACGGGATCTTAAGCGAACCGGGATCGTAAGCCGCGGGATCTTAGGCGGAGACTACTGTATAAACATTTGTGAAAGACTTTAAATCTTAGGCCAGGAGGGTAAATCTAGACATGGATCGATTCATCCTGAAAACCCCTAAAGGGGTCGTCAAATATAATCTTACGCCTGGAAAAGATCTAAGGGGGAGGGGGGTGTCTTGACTATTGTAAAAGAAAAGTGTAAGAAAAAAAAAAGGGGGGTGGGGGGGTCCTGAACCTATGTAATATTACACTTTTGTAAGGTGAAAAAATAACAAGGAAAATAATTTATGACAACATAAATTTTTAAAAACAAAACATGACTTAAAAAGAGTAAACTCTGCTATTCACGTAGAAGTTTTTCCAGAAAGGTTCCGCTTATACCATATTTAATTATTATGGCCCATGTGTGTATGCATGTTTTTCATGAATACTAATACATGTAAAAGTAAAGCGCGTATAGACCAATGACTGTGAGACAGATTTGCGCAATATAAATGTCATATTATTTAAAGCGAATAAATATTAGTATTACGGGATTTTTTTGGGGGGGGGGGGGGGGGGGGGGGAGAGAGGAGGAAAATGTAAGAAAAGTGTGTGTGTGTGGGGGGGGGGGTAAAAATCCCCCAAAAGGTGTACGATTATATTTGAACAGCTCCAAAACCACGCTGGTCACACCTGCCCAACGTCAGCGGGAGTTTAAGTTTAAGGACCTGACACAAGTAAACTTTGCAACCTCCATGCAGTTGGGTTTTTTTTGTGTGTGTTTCTTTTTGGTACGGTAGACATTCACATTTAACTTTTGATTTTGATCTAACAAAACTCACGTTGGTTACTTTGATTGCAATGGGCATACAAACAATGTATTCCAATTTATATATATTATAATTCCCTGACATTTTAGCTATACACGTCTGGCAACTTTTCTTGCAACCTTTGTTGATTTTTCTTGCAACTTTTTGCAACTTTTGCTATTTTCAAATGCAACTTTCTCTGAGGACAGGTAAGGGAGAACGACGAATGTCGAATAACTTTGCTACTTTTTAACCTTAATCATTCAAACTTTAGAAACTGCTTTATGAACACCCCAATCAGATATCTGGCGAATTACAGCTTAAAATAGTAAAAAATAGAAGAGTTATAAAGTGAAAACAGTTTTTGCCTCTCCTGAAAAATTTGCCTCGCTACCTGCGCAGGACCATTCATCGTTTTCCCTTACGACGGCAGTTCTGTTCACTTTACTTTTTTACTTTACTTTTTCATCCTCTGTCGCTGTTAAGCGTCGAGGGGAGATACAGTTTTCAATGGTAGGCCAGCTCCGCAGCTCTTTCAGTTGTGATGTTATATTTTCTTAGGGTTTCCTTCACACTCTCGATCCACCTTTTGCGTGGCCTTCCTCTTCCTTTGTTGCCTGAGTGCTTGGTGTTGTAGGCTCTCAAGGCTGGCTGGTCAGGTGACATTCGTAACAGGTAGCCAAACCATTTTATCCTCTGTATTTCTATGTAACGCAGGCAGGACATCTGTTCACGATATGTAAAAATATGCTTTAAAATAAAGGAGTGAAATTAAATGATTCCAAAAACCATCAGTGTGTTTAAGAATCATTAAGTTTAAATGTCTTGCTTTTGTTAGAGAAAGAATCCAATTCCATCCTTCTCTATGTTTTTTTTTTCGTCCTGAACTTTACTTTATCTTTGCGTTTATTTGTTTGTTTGATGTTGTTATAAGGGTTGTTTTCCTGTCGTTATAGTTTTTCAAAGAAGACAGAAAACAAACAAACAGAAACAGCAGGAGAGCACTCAGGAGTCGTTACCTGAGTGTGGCCCCGCCCCCTTAGGCCGGTCCCAGAGTGGCTCTGTAGGTCTGACCTCTAGCTGGCCTGGCGCACGCCGTGTGCGTGTCAGCACAGTCGCACTGTGGGTTGGCGCCTGTGTCTCAGCGAGCGCGAGGCACACTCGCTGAGTCTCAGCACAGCCGCTCTGTGTGTTGACATGTGAAGGTGTGCAACTGACGGGTCTGCTTTGCTATAATTTAGGTACTGTGTAATCAAAGAATAATTAATTATACCAAGATGGGACAACTCTTCTTTACGTCATGTGCCAAGTGCAGCCCCCCCCCCCCACACACTCACAAACACACTTGCAGCTACGCGCGGCGATAGTTTACATTGGTTACAATGCAAGGCTAGAGAAGCACACCTAGATCTAGGCCTAGGCCGACGACAACAGTCGAAACTAGGTCAACCTCTCGATTCGAAGTTTCAAAGTATGATAAAGTGCATTTCTTGGAGATTTTGTGGCCAAGTGTTGATGCTAGCATCAATATTTAATAGCAAAGCACCTAATAATACTTACTTCTTGTTGATTTGGATGATCTGTGAAGAGTTTTAGTCGAAAATAAACACGAAGCGAGGCGACACATGTCCGCCATTTTTACTACACTGTTGAATAGCACGTCTGACGCATCGCACAGCTCTGCTGACACAAAACAGACGATACAGCTACGCTGCTTTAGCACACGATAATGTATACATTCATTTGCACGGTGCGAGCCAGGCGAGCTACAGGTCAGACCTAGAGCCACTCTGGGACCGGCCTTAGAGCGTCAGGAAATTAGGGCCCAAACACTTGCTTGAGGAGGGGGGGGGGGGGGGGGGCTCAAAATATTAGTAATATGTCTTAACTACTTGATATTCCAACTAGAGATTTCCCCCCCCACATTGCTGGGGGGGGGGGGGGCAAAAAAAGGAGACAAAAGCAGACGACATAAAATTGCTAGGGAGCAGTAAAGGTGGTGAAAGGAGACAATTTTAGAGAAGAAAATGTTTCGGTCGCTACCCGGATTCGAACCCAGGACCTTTGAATGAGAAGCGAACACCTTAACCTTGAGGCCACGAGAGCCTCCAAAAACGTTTGTCTGTGCAATTGTAAATGTTTTACGCCCTCAACGTCACCATTTAGATCAATGAGAAGACGGGCTGGTTTTACTCTGTTACTGACGACCAACCCAGGCTGAGAGCATGCTAGTTTGTCACAGGTCACAGGCCCAGTTTGTCACAAGCCCAGTTTGTCATATACCCAGTTTGTCACAGGCCCAGTTTGTCATATACCCAGTTTGTCACAGGCCCAGTTTGTCACAGACCCACGACCCCGCCTCGACTGTGCCCTGCTTGATGGAAGGTATTACTGACGCTCTCAAAAAGAACAAATGAATGATAGATTGATAGTATGAATTGATTTTTATGTTTCAATTATTTTTAACAAAAGAACATTCATTGTTGAAATTTTTGCAGAGTAATTTGCTTTGATTTGCATACAAAAAGGAAGAAATATTTAACAACATAAGTTGAATTGACATTTTAGTGGGACTATCTCTACACCACCAATTTGAAGGTGGAAAATAAAAAACTTAAGTTACAACGACAGTGCTGAAGAGCTGTAATTATGACAAACTGAGTCTGTGACTAACTGAGCCTGTGACTAACTGGGCAGCCCCCCCTCCCCCTCCAGGCTGAGAGACACACAACGTCTTAGCCCACAGATGAAGATACTGGAGTGGGTAGTTGGCGGGTGCTCTGGTGTGGTTTGCTTAATTCTTCTTTCCTATCAAACATCTATCGTCTTTATCTTCCCTCCTTTTTTGTGTGTGTTACTCTCTTGTAACACCTCTAATCTTCAGTACGTATACGACCTTATTGTGTTGCAAGTGCCGTAAAACTCTTACTAAAACTAAGGAGGTACTGGATTTGAGAAATTCTCAAACGGTCATAGAACTCATGTCTTCCGAGTACGATGGCGAAGCGCGTAACTGCTGCTACAAAAAAGACCCCCCCCCCCAAAAAAAAAAAAAAAAAAAAAAAAACAACAAAAAACCCCCCACAAAAAAACAACAACAACAAAAAACAAAAAAAACAATTAATGCCAGTAGACAAGACTTAATCAACAATTAGAGGTTCTGGGATTAAAGACGCTTATAACATGAGAGTTTTAAGAGGGGTATTCTGATTTATTGCTACCTTGAAAGCTGTGTTCTAATCACGCAAAATAAATACCATAGGCTTGGTAGAAAAACTACACGACATAAATGT
>NW_004797450.1:31453-32506 GCF_000002075.1 Aplysia californica
GAAAGGAATAATAATGAAGAAGTATTAGGAAAGTTAAGAAGAGGAAAAAGACTGAAAACAGGAAAGAAACAAAACATAAATATTTTACCTTGAATGTATCCATGTAGCAACCCCTCTTGACTACCTCTAGGGGTTAGACTTCTTCCCCCTCTTCGAAGGCGTGCTGTTTTCTCTTAAAGTTCCAGCTCAATCAGCTTTTTAAAAAAAAGTTAGGCCTACATGCCAATTGTTGCCTCCTGGAACCTAATCTAATTTCTAGATCTAGCCTAGATCTCGAAGGATTAGAAAGACATAGGCCTATATTGAAAGGAGCCTAAGCCCATAGATAGATCTAAGTTTAGACATTCACATTTTTAACAACCGACAGGCGTCACCGATGGCCTAGATTTCTTTATCTATTTACAGCAGGAAAAATCCACTTTCAAGAATGCTTTCATGATTCTTGACCTCGATCTAGATTCACCGACAACCTAGTTCTAGACTTTAGATCTATTCCCAGCGGGAAAAAAAATCCACGTTCAATACTTTCATCATTCTTGATCTCGATCTAATATAGATCTAGCTTAGATCTAGATCTTAGAATCTATAATGCACAGCAAGAAAAATTCACGTTCAATATTCAATAGGTTATCGAAATATCACATATCTAGATTCTACTTTTATTTCATGATTCTTCTTGATCTCGATTTAGATCTCGATTCTAGATCTCGATTCTAGATCTCATCTAGATCTAGACGCTGTGCACAAAATACACTCATCCTTTGGCGTGCATGCTAAATCCATTGCAGGAGAAATCTACTTTCAATATTTTCATGATTTTTTATCTTGATCTAGATATTAGATATAGACATACACACACATGCAACTACACGCAGGGCGTAAACCGGGCTACGATTTGCTGAACCTTTGACTTTGACGAAGGAACACATTAAGTAGGCATACGGTAGGCTATTCTTGGCGCTGCGCGACACCCTCCCTGTCACTCTCACCACCCTCCCTCTGCAGTGCTTTCTGGCCTTCTTTATTTCTTCCATTCTCTCTCTCTCTCTCTCT
>NW_004797450.1:34142-35605 GCF_000002075.1 Aplysia californica
TGGGCGCTTTACAGCGCAATACAATACAACAGTAACATAAAACATTGTGCTCTGACTAAAAGATAATCACTCCAAATATTCATCTGATTATTTCAAAACAGAAATGACTCCAGCTTTAATTTGAATGAATCAAAAGATTTGATCTCTCTTAAAGTACTTGGTAAATCGTTCCAGATCTCGAGGACTTGATATGCAAATGCCCTTTCGCCCACTGTTCAAAGTTTCATAGACGGTAAAAGAAATTTCTTTTTGTCAGCTGATGACCTTTAAACTGCGAGGGGAAATGTGCAGTCTCAGCAGGATTGATAAATATGATGGCACATTATCATTCAAGTACTTGTTACATAGGGTGGCCGTCTTGTGCACAATTCTTTTCTCATAGTTATCTATCTCTTAACTTGTATAACATTGTTGTCTATCGCTTAACTTGTATAACATTGTTATGATATATCTCTTAACTTGTATAACCTGAATATTTATCACTTAACTTGTATAACATGATTATCTATATCCCAACTTGTATGAAATCCTTATGATCTATTTCTTAACTTGTACAAAGGTGTCATCTTTTACATTAACTTGTAAAATATAAGTATCTTTCACTGTACAGGTATACTTTAACGATGTTTAATATTGATATTAAAAAAAAAAAGAATAAAGGACGACGATTTCATGACTCTATAGTTATTTATTTCAGCAATTTTCAAAGGATATAGCATTGATCAATTTCAATTCAAAATCCCCCTAGGGCGAATTCGCGTAGTCCTTGCGCCACCATGCACTGACCACGAATAGCACAAGCATGACAAGGAACCCGACGTTCTCTTTGTATTGATTGGACCTCTCTCCCGAAATACAAAATGTAAAGTTTCTTGAGGTACTTCGTAAAGACCACATCACATCAGTTGGTAAAGGTAGTTGGAACTTTCCCGAAAAATAATAATACACACAGGATGTAGTATTACTAGCAGCAATGAAGGTCTCGTCTGTGCACCTAAGGTCATCACTTGCATATAATTTGCTTGTTTCGTTCACGTCACCCTTAGCGGAGCAGTTGCCGGAACTGTTTTCACAGGAATGAGAAGGCTTGTCGACATCTGCTGCCGACCTGTTCCACAGGGTAGATGGCGCTTTTTGGGTTTTGAATCTCTCCTGGTTTGACGAATGTAAAATGTATCGCAATTTTGATGTTCCAGATGCCCATCCCAAATACTGTAAGTAAAAGGCCACCGCCTCCTTGAACGGAAGCGCGCTTGTCGATGGGAACATACCTTCTATCCTAAAAAAGTAGAAATTATTTCTATCAATAAATCTCTCACTATCTGGGAAAGGGATGATCTCAGATATCTGAGCCGAAGGGTACTTGTAACGGAACACACACTTAAGATACTCGATAAATCGGGAGTTGAAGGGTGTCTCAGTCTCAACGTTCGCTGTCTTTGGATCTTGAACAGTACCTGAGG
>NW_004797450.1:37600-38540 GCF_000002075.1 Aplysia californica
TCCAAGCCATGTTGGAATAGAAGGAAATGAGGCAGCAGACCAAGCTGCTAATGAACCAGAGAGATCGAAGGAGACAGACGACCAACGACATACAGAGGAGTCTTTCCAATAATCAAGAGAGAAATCAGAGACCCACCATGTAGAACTAAGTACCAGCACCTGGAAGATGTGTATTCTGGGTACTCCTATTAGCGGGAACAAAAATCTATCACATGTCGCTGGGACCAGGTTGAGCTAGCGAGTTTAAGATGGTATAAGAACTTGGTAAATGAAGAGCTCAGCCCATGTTGCTGAAGATGCGGCCATGAAAAGGAGGATATCAAACATATGTTTGAATGTCCAGGAACAATGGCAATTCGAATGGAGTTATTTGGACGAGTGGAGGTTCCGCTAAGCATATTGACAATAGAGCCGAAAAAGAGCCTCGCTCTCGCTCGAAGATTTCTTCGTGAAGTCCTTCAGGGCCATTAAGGAAATTTAAAAAAAATCATCATCATCATCATCATCATCATCATCATCATCATCATCATCATCATCATCATCATCATCATCATCATCATCATCATCAACATCACGCTGGGACCAGGTTGAGTTAGCGAGGCTGCGGTCGGACCATCATTGGAGCTTAAGATGGTATAAGTACTTTGTTAATGAAGAGCTCAGCCCACGTTGCCGAAGATGCAGTCATGAAAAGGAGGATGTCAAACATTATGTTTGAATGTCCAGGAACAATGGCAATTCGAATGGAGTTATTTGGAAGAGTGGAGGTGCCGCTAAGCATATATTGACAATGGAGCCGAAAAAGAGCCTCGCTCTCACTCGAAGATTTCTTCGGGGAGTCCACCAGGCCCATCACCATTACAAAAGAACAGATAAGGCCGCAAGGGTAAATATAAATTATTTGGTTTTTCTTTTATATCGAGTGTCTACAAGAGTGAGA
>NW_004797450.1:38640-41140 GCF_000002075.1 Aplysia californica
ATCATCATCATCATCATCATCATCATCATCATCATCATCATCATCATCATCATCATCATCATCATCATCATCATCATCATCAACATCACGCTGGGACCAGGTTGAGTTAGCGAGGCTGCGGTCGGACCATCATTGGAGCTTAAGATGGTATAAGTACTTTGTTAATGAAGAGCTCAGCCCACGTTGCCGAAGATGCAGTCATGAAAAGGAGGATGTCAAACATTATGTTTGAATGTCAAGGAACAATGGCAATTCGAAATGAGTTATTTGGAAGAGTGGAGGTGCCTTTAAGTAAATATTGGCAAGGGAGCCGACAAGGAACCTCGCCCTCGCTCGAAGATTTCTTCGGGGAGTCCACCAGGCCCATCACCATTACAAAAGAACAGATAAGGCCGCAAGGGTAAATATAAATTATTTGGTTTTTCTTTTATATCGAGTGTCTACAAGAGTGAGACCATATGAATGCCAATAACTAAGCATCTTTGCACGAATTAATTTCGTCTTATTTTCAAGTAAACTTATGAGTAAATAAAACCAAAGGAGACAACATAATAATCCTCTATATATATATATAGAAAATCGATCAGTGTGCTTGAAAAATAGCAAGACTTTTTGTGATTGGTGTAATCTTAAATCCTATTCATTTCTGTTGCCTCTGGTTTAAAAAGATTCATCCATCTTGAATAGATGTTGAGGTATCTGCGATTGAAGGAAAAGTGCTTTGCCCGATGTGAAAGGCAACATTAACGAGAAAATGACCGCCAAAGTTTTGGGGCATCAAAAGCTTGAGTGTTGATGGAAACTGAAAATGTTATTTTTGTGTCAAATGTTTTCAGTTGAATCTTACAAGATTATTTCTTTAATAGACATTGTAGGTGTTGATCCTGGAAAAAATTGATAAACATTGCCAAATGGACGGAAACATCGTATTTCTTCGGTTGTACATGTATTATTTTGACGAGAGCCTAATACATGTATCACCAAGATGCAAAATATGATTGTGCTCCACTCTGTTACTGCTGCTGTCCAAATGTGTCTTTCAACTACCAACTACGAGAACTTTGAAGTTGTATGAACATGCGCAATAGTCTGAAAGTGTTTTATTTTTAATACAATGATTTTGTACTCAGCGTAAGTTAAATGGAACTGAAACATCCTCCTTTATCCGGTTATGTAATAGATAAAAACAACTTGCACACTAAAAGAACAGTTTTTCAATAGCAATTTTAAAACAAGGATGACCATAACAATAATTATTATATAGGGTTGTCAGATATTGTGTCTCCTTATTTTTTATATATAAAAAGGAATGCAAAAATCACCGAGTCAGCTCATTTTGGCACTTTTGCACATCTGAACAAATTTACGATATAATCTCACAATTCAGGTAAACGTTCATTAGAAAAACAACGAGATTCATCAAAGAAAGACCTTCTTGCTACCAATGGCAACCCATTTGGAGGAATGTCACTTCCTATTATATGTACTTTTGTCTGTTGTGGTAAAGGTCGTCTGTTTGATGGGTGAGTTCACATCAATCGCACTGTTTTCTCACTGAAATGGGGTTTGGGTGAAAACACTCACATTATTAAATAAATCATCTTGCTCTTCCTTTAAACAAATTGAACACCTCAAATAGATAGAAATGGGAACAGGATATCAACATGGACAAGAGGAATCGTTTTAACACTAAGAGGGAATTTTCCTGATTAATCTTTTGAGAAAAAAAACGATTGCCATGTACAGCTCAAGAACGTAAATGTGAAACATGCTGACATTATGAGTTACTTCTTGGATTTGAGCAATATGGAATAGATACATCAAGCTTATAAGTTTTTGGAAATACCTAAGTATGAAATCATCTCACGCCTATTACACATACAGAATATGGCATCTTTTGAAAATCTACAAATTTGGCCCTAGTGTTGATTTTTATTGCCAATATCTCCATTTGTGGATTGCAATAAGTAACTCATTTTGTCAGCTCACCTCACAAATGTGTGTGTGTACCACCCGGGGTGGTGTTACTGACTGAAGTGTCTTTAGGTCATTCCCAAAGGGGCAACATTTCTCGTTCTAATGCACAGTAGAATTGTAAATTGGCCTCATCCAACAATGTCATGCTCATAACGGAGCCTGAACTACATCTGGGAACTGCTTCTTTTTCTTTCCTAGTCCTTATTATCGTCATTTTCCTCTACTTCTTTTGTATGTTTGCCACACTCTTGTGACCCGCTATTTCCGGAGTGCCTTGATAGTAAAAGCAGACTTTGTGCTGCTGAATCTAGAGAGGTGAGCAGAGTAAGTTTGATTCCCTGTAAGGACTTCTCTGTTGACATCCATCCCGTGGCGTTCACATGACCTTATGCAGTTGCGAGCGCCGTAAAACCTCTACTAATACTAAAACAAAAAATCACAAAAGTGTATAAAACATCTGCAGACGAAGGGGACAACTTCTTACTTCAAAAGTTGGGCCTGAGATGACGTTTGTGGGGGATCC
>NW_004797450.1:46140-52138 GCF_000002075.1 Aplysia californica
AAAGCTAAATAAATCCTGCATCATCTGACACAACAATATTTCACTTATGTTCAGAGATGCTCGAGATATGGGCTTTTAAAATAATTGACCTTAAAATCTCTTGGCGAAGTCAAAGAAACGTAAAAGTGTGTTTGCGCGTGTACTGAGGTTCATCAAGGTTGGTGGAATGGATATGTATTGAATATCAAATGAAAAGAAAGTATCATTGCCTCTGCAAAGAACAGCATCTTCTGAAGTACATTCTCAAACAAGCTAGAAGACAGATTACTTACAAATACCATGCTGAACTTAGACTCAACCTTGCTTGTGCTCATTAGTATGATTTTGGTTTTGTTTAGGAGCTATTGGTCTTCTTGTAGAGCACAAACCTTTTAGCACATAGTTGTATAAGTTAGACTTTGGACTAATCATCTGTCAGTGAGGAGCAGAGGCCATGAAACTGCCATTTTTAGGTGGTTGGAATGTCATGTTTTACCACTCATGGTGTCATTCAAGTAGACATCTCCATTCATGGCAAATCACTTTCTCATTGGGCCAATTGGGCCAATTCTTGGAAAACTATACCACATCAACTTTGGAGTAGTCACCAGTAAATAGCCCGATATGAACCCTACAGGTATGTGACATCCCATGAAACAGCTGCAGAAGAAAATTTACGTTGATCCCAATTAAGACCCTTCGTTTGCAACCGTCTGTGACATCTGGGATGAAATGACTGATAATTGTTCAAAATTTAGCAGAGTCGATGATCTATGGGTTCGTGCACTACATGAAACCAGTGGCTCCTACGCAAAATAACAATTAGCACTTTTAATGTTAAGTCCAAGTTTGTGTGGTATTTGTTATTGCTCTGTTTTCTGTTTTGTTTGAAATTGAAACTATCGACATTAAATATTATTTATTGCAGAAAAACAAAATCTCCATTCATTGGATATGCAATGTATGTCCATTCTATCAATATTGATGGTCCCCAATACACGTGCGAAGACAACGTTTCTGTGATTTCGAAAAATTTTGCCAAGTCTGATTTTTAAGGTCAATTTTGAGTGACCATATTGTTATCTCAAGCATCTCTTAATATAGATGAAATATTATTGTGTCAGATGATGCAGAATTTATTTAGCTTTAAATTGGTATGATGTGTATGAGTGGGTAGTGTAAGGCTTTAACCCGATGGATGGGTGATTACATTATCAAGTTTCTTTTGGAACCCACTGTATAATACACGTGCGGGTGTGTTACACCCAGTTGTCGGTCAAAGGGATATCAATAGGTTACCGTGAAAAGGGTTAATATGTAAAGCCCAGGCTACTCTCAGCGATAAATCGTATTACATTCTTCGTATAATAATAATAGTAGATCTGTCAGATTTATCAAACCCCATAATATTCTGTTTACACATTCCAATTTATAGTGTCCAATTCCCTTTCAATTGGGGGGGGGGGGGGGGGATTCTTTCTTCTTGCGCCAGATGACTCTTCGCAATAATTTGCCTGTTTTCTGTGTGTTGTTATTTAACAAACGTAAAAAAAAGAGGAACACGGAGTTATTAGTTGCTAAATTCTAATGACTCAAACTCTCCCTTGTGTCACTTCACACTAAGGTGGGGAGGGGGGGGGGTTCTATTATACTGTTGTCTTTCCTCTTTGTGATAGGAAAATACTACTAGATGCAATCTTGGTAGAATCTAGATCTATATAAAATACTTATTTTTGTGATCTTCTAAATCCAGCAAGAAAAACGATCACCCGCGATATATAATGTTAATTTGGACACGCTGGTTCCGAATTTCATATTATTTTTACGATTAGACATAGTTTTAAATGTTTATGGGAAAATCTTTTTGGCGGGCTGCAGGTGTATCGATACCATCATCAATACCATCACAACAAGGTATTCGCTTAGGGCAGTCGCTGTTCCCCGGACACATTTTTTCCTGTTTTTAAAAATAGAGTCGCTGTTCCCCGGTACTCCGAATGGGGCCAACTGGTCACCCCACAGCGCATATCGAAGTAGTACCACTGCGTGTGTTGTGTGAATTCATGACTACACAGAGCATGGCGCCCCATCACTGACCTTTTTTTTTTTTTGGTAAATGTTTTACGGCGCTCGCAACTGCATAAGGTAAAATAGGTGCGCGCGGGATGCAGCTACTATTTTGAGTAGGTAGGAAGTTTTGAATTTTGCCCGGTTGGCGGCCGAAGCCTACTCTTTTCGATTTTAGACCACCAAGGGATCTTCCTTAAACGTGCGCAAATTGCCCACGGGACCTCCGATATTTTTTGCCCTTGTCCGAGAAGGCTAGGTGTAGATCTTTCCTACCCGAAGATCAGAGGTGTGGCTGAAAGACAACAGTAAGGAGTCAAGGGGTAGCAGGAGAAAGAATGCAGAAAGATCAGGAGCCCAGAGGAAGGGGCAATGGAGGTGAGGGGGGGGGGGGCGGCAGAAAGAGGAGACAAAAGCAGACGACAGCACATGGCTAGAGAGCAGGAAAGGAGGTGGAAGGAGACAATTTTAGAGAAGAAAATGTTGCAGTCGCTTTCCGGATTCGAACCCAAGACCCTTGAATGAGCAGCTGCACAACAAAGAAAGTTTTGGATTGGAGGTAAGAGATCAAGGGGAAGACCTCGTGGAACTTGGGGAAGAATCACAGAAATCGATGTACAGAAAAGAGGGAAGACATGGAATAACGTCAAGAGACTAGCCCAGGATAGAGAAAGGTGGAAAGTGTTTGTCCTTGGCCTATACCCTGGTGCAGGGTGACAAAGGCAACGATGATGATGACCTTTGAATGAGAGGCTAACACCTTAACCTCTAGGCCACGAGAACCCCGTCACTGACCTCGATTCTCCGTCAAAGCACAAAGGACGAAGAAGGATTGCTGCACCCTCTTGGTATTTACGGTCTGCGGCAGGAGCAGAAAGACGCAGAATCAGCCGTAAACCGGGATTACTTAGGTCACTTTGGGAGAAAGCTTAAATAACATCTAGATGTGTTATCTTGTGTGTGTGTGTGTGTGTGTGTGTGTGTGTGTGTGTGTGTGTGTGTGTGTGTGTGTGTGTTTTACATTTAAAAAAAAAAAAAATATATTTAAGGGGAAGGATGGTTTGCATCTGAATATGTAAACATCTGCTGTCTTTCTTATTTGGCAACTATTACTAGACTTTATTTTTCCACAATGGCAACATTTACTGGTTATATAAGCACACGAAAATGTAAAATTTAAGAACATTTTATTTTCAACATCAATTGCGAGCGTTAACATCGTACGCTTGCATCAGAGTCTCAACAGGGATGACTGTGTACACTCAGCCCCCAGGTTTTCGCTTGTACGTTCTGGGCATTTTGTAACAATGCAGATGTTCGAAGATTTATATGTTAGTTTGTTACTGGTACAAGGGTAATAAATCTGTTCTTAAATCTTTGCTATATACATTATCCTTCAACCGTGAGTTTCACTTAAAATTTAAAAGGTACACAGTATCGTCCCATGGAAAACAATACATCAGACGCCATTTCTTCAGATTTGGGGGAGGAGGGGGGTTTAAAACTCCATGCTGAGATATAATCATTAAAAATTATTTTATGATGTGAAAAAAGTAAATTACCAATCAGTACCAGAACATAAAAAAAGAAAAGAAAAGCCCATCTTTGACCAAAATAAAGTATGGTGACTTGTAAGAAGCAGTTATCCTAGTGGTCTAAGTAACCCCAGTTTGGCCAGTGGAAGTGGACACCAGGGTTACTTAGGCCACCCCCCCCCCTCATAGCCAGACAAGCAGAAGAATATCAACTAAAATTAGAATGTTCAATCTAGTAAGCCATATAATATAAGAATCTAATTATCAATGTTAAAAGCATGTGGTGCTACAGTGTTTGAAATAGCTTAGCAAAGTTTGAAGGCAGGTTTCCAAAAGGAAAATTTTAGCACATGGTGGTAGCAGTCTTTGCTCAAGAATAACTTTTCACAAAATATTTTCTACTGATCTACTTGTACATAAAGATTAATGTAAATGGTATACATTTTTATTTGATCTAATTACAGGTACCTAAACTAAATACAATGGTCATAAATAAATGACATTCAAATATTGATTTATCTTTTTTCCAGTAAGTGGCCTAAGTAACCTCCGTTGGTCCGACTCACCGCCCACAGTGCCCTGGTCAGAGTTCAGTCCCCTGCTCTCTGTACGCCGACGTTCTGTGTCCTCTCCCTTCTTTTTTTCCTTTTTTCTTTTCCCCTCCGTAGGCTTCATTGGAGCCTTTATTATTTCTGGGGTTTATAAGAAAATTCCACCACAAGAATCATTCAGTCTGGGGCTCATGAGTCTCTTGCTCTCGCAGATTCATTCAACAAATGGTCGCTTTTTTTAAGCACAAGGGGGCTGTCCCGAAAAATGCTGTTTTGAGAAAATCGAAGGTAAAGTTTTTGCCCCTTGTTCAGTTTCTTTAAAAGACAAGGTGAGTTTTCTCTATAACCAAACAAATATAAATTTCTCATTCGGTCACCTGCGTTCTATATACAACTTCATTTTATTTAACAATTCATTTTTCTTCGTTCACTCTTGATCTGTGATCTCTTAGGGCGACCACATAGAGAAAGCCTCTCGAGGTCGTACTTTTATCAGCCGCTCTGTCAGCTGCTGCTTTTTCTTTCCTCATTCATACATACTATCGTCATTTTTCCTCTACTTCTTTTGTATGTTTGTCATTCTCTTGTGACAACATTACAGTATGATATACATTGGGGGGGGGGGGATCCCACAAAGTCCTGACTTTGGAAAGGGCCTGCTTGACCGCATATAGAGAACGCTGTTACACGCGGTCGTTTATCATTAAGTGTATGCATTCTTCATAGAAAGGGAGAAGGTGTTTTACGTTTTTTAAATTGGAGTTCTAACGTACACTGATGATATGAGCTCATCTGAGTCCATGTTTGAATCACTTTGCTACATCAAACTGTAGGCGTAAGTAAAAGCACTGCTTTGGTACTATCGCAACGTGAAAACAAGTCCACTGACAGCTTTGGACGGCCTTGGAAAGAATGTAGTTTGGATTCCGCGAGAAACGTCATTGCCACTCCTCACTTGCGCCTCCTCAATGACAGCTTTGTCTATGTGGGACGCAACGGTTTTCATTTGGGGATTCTTTTAATTTCACTGCCTCGGACAATGCGCTTACGTGAGAACCGCTTTCTCTATGTGATCGCCCTATAGTCATATTATGAACTCCAAGGGGTGGATGTCAACAGAGAAGTCCAAACGTGGAATCAGGCTTACTCTGCTCACCTCTCTAGCCTCAACAGCACAAAGTCTGCTTCGACTATCCAGGCACCCAGGAAATAGCAGTTCACAAGAGAGCGACAAATGTACTAAAAAATAGAAGAAAAATGACGATAGTAAGGATGACAGTGTTGTTCCTGCACAATATGAGCATGACACAGATAAATTAGCACATTTACAATTGGTCGCCTTTAAGGACAAGCGGGCTAACCCAGATTTCGGGGATTTACAAAAATCTTGACCTACACCGAAAGTGGTCATTGCCCTACCTATAGGAGAAGTTTGGTTTCATCGGTGTGTATATTTGTTTGGTTATAGAGAAAACTCTCCTTGTCTTTTAAAGAAACTGAACAAAGATGCAAAACTTAACTTTCATTTTCTCAAAACAGCATTCATCGGGATAGCCTCCTTGTGCTTAAAAGCGACAATTCTACTGTCCATAAGAACATGTTACTATCCCCCCATTGGGAATGGCCTAAAGACAACTTCATTCAGTAGCACTGCCTGGGGGGGGGGGGGGTATACCACTCGGTCCGGACTGACCGAGAAAGACCAAATGAACCAACCACCTTCTACAAGGCCTAAATTGAGTCAATGTGGGTGTAAAGCATCTACGAACATTTATATTAAATACCATAATACACGGAGGAGAAAGGAGGAGGAGGAGGAAAGGAGGAGGAGGAGGAAAAGAAGGAGGAGGAGGAGAGGAGGAGGAG
>NW_004797450.1:53822-60054 GCF_000002075.1 Aplysia californica
TTATATTATTATTATTATTATTATTATTATATATATATATATATATATACATTACATTATTATCATTATCATTATCATTATCATTATCATTATCATCATTATCATCATTATCATCATTATCATCATTATCATTATCATCATTATCATTATTATTAATATCATTATTATTAATATCATGATTATTAATATCATTATTATTAATATCTTTATTGTCATTATTATCATTTATTATCATTATAAGCAAAAGTTATCAAGGTTTATGACTGAAGCAAGAACAATCATTTAAATGAAGAGTACAGGGGAAAAACGACGGTCGTCAAAAAATGAAAATCGTGAGGGTACCAATTTTGAACACTTGTTGACTCACAAGCAGTTTCCAGTATGTGACTACCGTCGACTTTCCCCGGAGCTCTTCAAATACGTTGAAGAATATTAATATCAGACGGAAAAACGAAAAGAGAAATTGAAATGTGCGAGTACAAAAGTCTTGCATTTTTTATCATTATGATTAACAATATCATTATCATTATGATTAACAATATCATTATCATTATGATTAACAATATCATTATCATTAACATTAACAATATCATTATCATTAACATTAACAATATCATTATCATTAACATTAACAATATCATTAACATTATCATTATAAATATCATCAACACTGTCATTAACAATATCATATTAACATTGTCATTAACAATATCTTTACATGTATCGTTAACATTGTCATTAACTCTTTAAGGAATCGTCAGACATATTTATCCGACCAAAAACAGACCAAAGTCAGTGTTGTGGAACATTTCAAGCCCACATACACAAACCAGACACACACCATTGGACATTTCATATTGATATAAATGTTGTTGCCTGCTTTTTTAAGTTTAAGAAACAGAAAACAAAATTGGGCAATTTGTATAGATATAACAAAGTTAACCTTTTTTAAGCTTTCGAATGGGCAGGATTTGTGATTTCAGTGAGTTAACAATATCATTATTAACGTTGTCATTAACAATATCATTATCATTGACATTGTCATTAACTATATCATTATCATTAACATTGTCATTATCTATAACACTCCTACTACATGTCGTCATCTTGCTCTCTTCACTTGCGAGGGTAACATACAAATCAGTAGCTAGTTTAGTTTTAGTAGAGGTTTTACGGCGCTCGCAACTGCAGAAGGTCATATGAGCGCCAAGGGGTGGATGTCAACAGATAAGTCCTAACAGAGAATCAGACTTACTCTGCTCACCTCTTTAGCTACAACAGCACAAAGTCTGCTTCGACTATCAAGGCACCCCGGAAGTAATGGGTCACAAGAGTGTGACAAACAAAAGTAGAGGAAAAATGACGATGGTAAGGACTAGGAAAGAATAAGCAGCAGTTCCCAGTTGTAGATCAGGCACAGTTATGAGCTTGGCATTGATGAATCAGCCCATTTACAGTTCTAAAGTACATGAACGAGAAATGTCCCCCTTTGGGAATGTCCTAAAGACACTTCTGTAAGTGGCACTGCCCCGGGGGTATTATTAACTCTTTATAGACGCGTCAGACACAATTTTCCGATCAAAAACAGATCAAAGTCAGTGTTGTGGCACATTTCAAGCCCACAAACACAAACAAGAAACACAACATTGGACAATTCATAATGATATAAATGTTGTTGCCTGCCATTCATGTTCAGAAACAAGAAAACAGAATTGGACAATTTGTATAGATACATCGAAGTTAAGCTTTTCCAATCATTCGAATGAGCAGGATTCGCTTCTTCATTGAGTCAACAATATCATTATCATTAACATTGTCATTAACAATATCAATATCATTAACGTAGTCATTAACAATATCATTATCATTAACATTGCCATTATATATAACACTCTCAATACATGTTCTCCTCTTGCTCTCTTCATTTGCTAGAGTAAGACCCAAAGCCGTAGCTAGCAAGGTTTAGAAATACACAAAGCCGTAGCTAGCAAGGTTTAGAAATACACAAAGCCGTAGCTAGCAAGGTATAGAAATACACAAAGCCGTAGCTAGCAAGGTTTCGAAATACACAAAGCCGTAGCTAGCAGGGTTTCGAAATACACAAAGCTGTAGCTAGCAAGGTTTAGAAATACACAAAGCCGTAGCTGGCAAGGTTTAGAAATACACAATGCCGCAGCTAGCAAGGTTTACAACTACACAAAGCCGTAGCTAGCAAGGTTTACTATTACACAAAGCCGTAGCTAGCAAGGTTTAAAACTTTTCTTAGAAGGCCGTCATCAGTTCCTGATGAACAAAAAGTCATTACAATATCGGCCTGCTCTCTACAACACCAATCCCCCTCCCTCACGTTCATTGCTCTCTTCACAATGAAATGGTATAGGTGTAACGCCCCTATCAATACTAGTAGCTTATTTAAAAGGAAGACCTCCGAGTTTAACGTCCATCTCCGAAAGGACGGAGCCAAATGGGAAATTCGTGTAAAGTGCTTTTCAAAGGACACTACGTCGGACCGAACTGAGGCTCGAACCTCCCGAGCCCGCATTTTCACGATTACGGGTCCAGTAGCCTAACCACTAAGCCACCGACGCCACTTTGGTATAGATTTAACGCCCCATGCGGTCAAAATGTTTGCCAAAATACTGGAAATGAGAATGAGACCAATTGTAGAGAGTCAACTCTGTGAATCTCAGTTTGGCTTCAGAAAAGGCAGGGGCTGTACTGGCGATATTTTTACATTAAGACAGTTGTGTGAGACTGCCATTGCACATGACAAAGACGTTCGACCTGGTAGATAGATGTCAACTTTGGGAAGTCTTAGAGGAATATGGTGTAAGAAGACAATTGCTGGAAAACTTGGCACTTTACAAAAACAGCCTGTGTGCTGTAAGATCAACAGAAGGACTATCGGACTGGTTCTCCATCAGGTCTGGGTTTTGTAAAAGTTTTTTTTACGGCGCTCGCAACTGCATAAGGTCTGGGGTGAGACAAAGGTGTGTTCTGATCTCTCTCCGATTCTCTTCATCACTTACAAGAATAAGATCACAAAAGAAGCAAATGACAACATCACTGAACTGAAAGAGCTTCTATTTGCTGAGGACTAGAGTATATTAAATACAGACGAAGAGGAATTACAAAAACACACAGCAAAACTAAATGAGGAATGTAAACACCTGAACATGAAAATCTCCATCTCAAAAACAGAAGTTATGAAGGTCAGCAGAAACCCAGGGAAACTGAACGTTCTTATTGATTGAATACAGCTCCAACAAGTAGAGAAATTTAAATATTTGGGAAGCATTTTCAACCAAGATGCGCGTATGGACAAAGAAATAGAAACAAGAACTATGAAGGCAAATGCAGTGATCTGCCAGCTAGCACCCATGCTAAGTCGCAAGAACATCCCAAACGAAATGGAATCCCAGTTCATCAATAGCATCTTCATACCAACATTAACATACCAGTGCCAAACAGTCTCTAAACAAGACAAATAAGAAAAATCAATGCATGTGAAATCAGCTGTCTCTGCAAAACCATCAACATTACCAGAAGAGACCGCATAAGAAACGAAACCATACGTCTACACACTGGAATACCACAAGTAATAAAATTCATAAAGCGTCAAAGAGTCAAATGGTTTGGACATCTAATCAGAATGCCCCAGAAACAACTAGAGGATAGAGCTTATAACACTTGAGAATCCGGCTTTAAATCAAGAGGAAGACCAAGAAATACCTGGCTGGATGGGGTTAAAAAGGTGCTGGAACATCACAACATATCTATCACAGACGCTACATACCTAGGACAAAACTGAAACTTGCACCCCCCCTCCCCCACTCCCCGAAAGAGAGAGAGAGAGAGAGAGAGAGAGAGAGAGAGAGAGAGCGAGAGAGAGAGAGGAGAAACGTTTTTCGATCTGTACTAGCTACTCACGTTTCAATTTTATTGTGACCGTTCGTGAGTTTTTATTGCGTTGTATATTTTTAGTGAGCGCATTTCCAAGATAAATAAATGGTGAAATGGTATGAGTTTAACGACCCTATCAACACTATTAGGTTATTTCAGAGGCGGGACCTAGTTTTTGTTTGTTTTTTGTTTTGGTAAGTGTTTTTACGGTGCTTGCAACTGCGTAAGGTCATATGAACGTGCGGGACACACCTAATATTTTCAGTTGGTAGGAAATTTTGAATTTTGCCCGGGTGGCGGCCGAAGCCTACTCTTATCGATTTTAGACCACCAAGGGATCTTTAACGTGTGCAACTTGCACACGGGCCCTCCGAGATATTTCGCCCTTGTCCGAGAAGGCTAGGCGTAGATCTTTCCTACCAGAAGATCAGGGGTGTGGCAGAAAGACAGCAGTTAGGAGGAGCCAAGGAGTAGCAGTAGAAAGGCTGCAGAAAGAGTAAGGAGCCCAGAGGAGGGGGCAAAGGAGGTGAGGGGGTGGGGGCAGAAAGGGGAAACGAAAGCAGACAACAGAACATTGCTAGAGAGCAGGAAACGAGGTGAAAGAGACAATTTTAGCGAAGAAAATTTTTCGGTCGCTACCAGGATTCGAACCCGGGACCTTTGAATGAGAGGCCAACACCTTAACCTCTAGGCCATGGAGCCCCGGGACCTATTTAACGTCCGTCTCCGATAGGACCCAGCCAAGTGGGAAGTTCGTGTAAAGTGCCTTGAGAGAGAGAGAGAGAGAGAGAGAGAGAGAGAGAGAGAGAGAGAGAGAGAGAGAGAGAGAGAGAGAGAGAGAGAGAGAGAGAGAGAGAGCGAGAGAGCGAGAGAGCGAGAGAGCGAGAGAGCGAGAGAGCGAGAGAGAGAGAGAGAGGAGAAACGTTTTTCGATCTGTAGAAAACGAACGACTTAATTAAAGTTTCTAGCTACTCACGTTTCAATTTTATTGTGACCGTTCGTGAGTTTTTATTGCATTGTATATTTTTAGTGAGTGCATTTCCAACCTCACAGCGAGACTGTTTTTCTCAGAAATATTTACACATATACATAGATATTGTATGATTAATACTTTGTTTTACGTACACGCATGTCGTTTAATTTTTGAGATGTGATGTCTTTTTGGGTGTAATACGCATTGAGGTTTTTTTTTAGAAAATGGAGACGAGCAGTATGAATGGTATTTAGTATTAGTAGTAGTATTAGTAGTAGTATTAGTAGTAGTATTAGTAGTAGTATTAGTAGTAGTATTAGTAGTAATATTAGTTGTAATATTAGTAGTAATATTAGTAGTAATAGTAGTATTAGTAGTAATATTAGTAGTATTAGTAGTAATATTAGTAGTAATATTAGTAGTATAAGTAGTATTAGTAGTAATATTAGTAACATTAGTAGTATAACTAGTATTAGTAGTATTACGGCATGGTGAAAAAACTGGTGCAATGGTATAGGTTTAACGCCCCTATCAATACTACAAGGCAGTGTACAAGGAGGGAAAAGGAGAGGCAGACAAGAAAAGATTGGAAGATCCCTTGTTGACGGGAAAAAGATGGGAAAACATCCCGGAAAGGACAGGTTGAAAGTTTGGGGAAGCCCTTCAAAAGGCTGAAAATAGAGTAAAATGGAGACAAGTGGTTGCCCGACCATCCTTAGTGCCCCAACGGTCACCTAAAACGAAGTAATAAGTAAGTCAAGAGTTCCAACGGTCATCTAAGACGAAGTAATAAGTCAAGAGTTCTAACGGTCATCTAAGACGAAGTAATAAGTAAGTTAAGAGTTCCAACGGTCATCTAAGACGAAGTAATAAGTAAGTCAAGAGTTCTAACGGTCATCTAAGACGAAGTAATAAGTAAGTTAAGAGTTCCAACGGTCATCTAAGACGAAGTAATATGTAAGTTAAGAGTTTTGATGCACTTGGAACATTCATCGGTCTATCCTCCCCTCTCCTCCAGTTTCGTTTCCTTTACATCTCCCCTCAATTTCCTCTTTGGAAAGTGGTGGCACAGAGTTCCCCACGTCGTATGAATGCGATACTAAACACGACGTACGGATAAGGTTAATAATAGTTGTATCGTAACTACTGAGGTATCATTTTTTTTTATAGTTTATGTAGAATCAATAAATAAGCAACAAACATTCATAGTAAAATTCTAATTAGCATTTACTTACGTCATAAGCGTGACGTAGGGAACCCGATGCGTATTATCCAAAATAGAAAGTAGTAGTAGTATAAGGTTTTACGGCGCTCGCAACTGCTAAGGTCATATGAGCGCGCGAAACACAAGTTGTT
>NW_004797450.1:60154-64525 GCF_000002075.1 Aplysia californica
TACCCGGATTCGAACCCGGGACCTTTGAATGAGAAGCCAACACCTTAACCTCTAGGCCACGAAGCCCCGGGACCTATTTAACGTCCGTCTCCGATAGGACCCAGCCAAGTTGGAAGTTCGTGTAAAGTGCCTTGAGAGAGAGAGAGAGAGAGAGAGAGAGAGAGAGAGAGAGAGAGAGAGAGAGAGAGAGAGAGAGAGAGAGAAAGAGAGAGAGAGAGAGAGAGAGAGAGAAAGAGAGAGAGAGAGAGAGAGAGAGAGAAAGAGAGAGAGAGAGAGAGAGAGAGAGAGAGAGAGAGAGAGAGAGAGAGACAGAGAGATAGAGAGATAGAGAGATAGAGAGTGAGGAGAAACGTTTTTCGATCTGTAGAAAACGAATGACTTAATTAAAGTTTCTAGCTACTCACGTTTCATTTTTATTGTGACCGTTCGTGAGTTTTTATTGCGTTGTATATTTTTAGTGAGCGCATTTCCAACCTCACAGCGAGACTGTTTTTCCTCAGAAATATTTACACATATACATAGATATTGTATGAATAATACTTTGTTTTATGTACACGCATGTCGTTAAATTTTTGAGATGTGATGTCTTTTTGGGTGTAATACGCATTGAGGTTTATTTTTTAGAAAATGGAAACGAGCAGTATGAATGGTATTTATTATTAGTAGTAGTATTAGTAGTAGTATTAGTAGTAGTATTAGTAGTAGTATTAGTAGTAGTATTAGTAGTGGTATTAGTAGTAGGATTAGTAGTGGTATTAGTAGTAATATTAGTAGTAATATTAGTAGTAATATTAGTAGTAATAGTATTAGTAGTAATATTAGTAGTATAAGTAGTATTAGTAGTAATATTAGTAACATTAGTAGTAGTAGTATAAGTAGTATTAGTAGTAATATTAGTAGTATTAGTAGTAATATTAGTAGTAATATTAGTAGTATAAGTAGTATTAGTAGTAATATTAGTAGTATTAGTAGTAATATTAGTAGTAACATTAGTAGTAACATTAGTAGTATAAGTAGTATTAGTAGTAATATTAGTAATATTAGTAGTATAAGTAGTAATATTAGTAATATTAGTAGTATAAGTAGCATTAGTAGTATTACGGCATGGTGAAAAAACTGGTGCAATGGTATAGGTTTAACGCCCCTATCAATACTACAAGGCAGTGTACAAGGAGGGAAAAGGAGAGGCAGACAAGAAAAGATTGGAAGATCCCTTGTTGACCGGAAAAAGATGGGAAAACATCCCGGAATGGACAGGTTGAAAGTTTGGGGAAGCCCTTCAAAAGGCTGAAAATAGAGTAAAATGGAGACAAGTGGTTGCCCGATCATCCTTAGTGCCCCAACGGTCACCTAAAACGAAGTAATAAGTAAGTCAAGAGTTCCAACGGTCATCTAAGACGAAGTAATATGTAAGTTAAGAGTTCCCAACGGTCATCTAAGACGAAGTAATAAGTAAGTTAAGAGTTTTGATGCACTTGGAACATTCATCGGTCTATCCTCCCCTCTCCTCCAGTTTCGTTTCCTTTACATCTCCCCTCAATTTCCTCTTTGGAAAGTGGTGGCACAGAGTTCCCCACGTCGTATGAATGCGATACTAAACACGACGTACGGATAAGGTTAATAATAGTTGTATCGTAACTACTGAGGTATCATTTAAAAAAAAAAGTTTATGTAGAATCAGTAAATAAGCAACAAACATTCATAGTAAAATTCTAATTAGCATTTACTTACGTCATAAGCGTGACGTAGGGAACCCGATGCGTATTATCCAAAATAGAAAGGGGCTGTTCAAATAAAATCCTACACAATTTATAACCATTGATTATTTGAAATGTACTCGCCATATTTTTTTACTACCCTTGTTGATAAACCATTCTTTCGTACTACCAGAAAACGTTTCAATGGTTATCTTGGAAGTGTTACCTTGGCTCCCTCTGTTCATTGTTGGAAATGTACAAGACAGGGAAATACATTGTACATCGTCCAGACATTTTTGGAACTTCAGTTTGAAAGGTTAATACATTTTGGTATGTTTTATAACCACTGACTTTAAATTGTACCCAATTTCATTCGAAATTCTAAAAAAAACGTGACTATGTAGAGCCAAGCATTTCCTTTTCACCGAGCCCCCCCCATCTTCCACTTTTTCCTGCCCACAGCCCTTGGAGCTGTTCAAATATAATCTTATACCCTTTTGGGGACTTTTTGCCCCCTCACCCCCTGCCCCCTTCCTTTTTTTACACTTTTTTCATTTGCCTCTCCACGCTGCTCCCTCCCCCCACCCCCCCTCCGCCCCGAATCCCCATCCCACATTATTACATTGTTTGCTTATAATAATAATACATGTCATATGATTCATATTGTGCAAATCCGCGTTACAATCATTGTTCTATGTACTTTACATAATATTTATGTATGCTGTTCTACATTCACTAAAAACATTACAGTGTAAATCATTCAAGCAAAATATTGTATACACTTACTAATAAGGGACAAAATGAGACTCATGTCAATGTCAAAAGCACCTTAATTACAAATAACACAAATTTCAGTGGAATTCTGATAAAGTCAACACCTCGGGACCGAAAGAAAAGTGTTGACTTTGAACAAGGTCGACTTTATCCACTGTACTACTTGAAATTGAAAATTGATGATAACAGCTAGAAAATGACAAAGTACCTGGTAACAAGACGTTTGCTCAATTTCAGGGAGTATAATTCTGAAGTTGTCATCAAAACAAGAGATAATGAGTGAACAAAGCAATTGGTGGTGTGTACACCACTAACTCAGGACCTAAATATCTCTTCTTAAATGGATTCATCTTGGAATCTCGGCCCAAATTTTTGACTTTACGCAAGGGTAACACTCAAGCGGTTGACTGTATCAGAAACACAATTACTTAAACATCGAAGGTAAGAAACGGGACCACGGTGAGGTGTTGACTGTAAGCGAGAGTTGACTTTAAACAAGTTGACTTTATTAGGATTTCACTGTATCTGTTATTACTTCTCATTATGCTTAATACAAAAAGTGAAATTAGTTATCATCAGCAAAGTCAGTGTTCATCATTACGTCCAAAATATTTTTAAATCAGAGGCATCTGCTGAGCTGTCTTACAAATCTGAGTCTTGTTCCTGCTCTTCCTCCTGTTCCTGCTCTTCCTCCTGTTCCTCCTCTTCCTCCTCCTCCTTTTCTTCCCCTTCTTCCTCCACCTCCATTTCTTGCCGTGTAAAGCCCCGTGCCTCTTCAATGCTGCAATACCTGGAAAATACTTTCTACATCCCTTGTGGCCTGTGTTCAAGACCCCCCCCCCTTCTTGCACTTTTCTTAAAGCAGCCAAAGACACCCCCCCCCCTCCCTCTTCCAGGGGTAAGATTATGTCTTTGGCACCTGTAAGAAAAGGGAAAGATCCCTTGTGGCCTGTGCACACTCTTTGGCTTATGCAGCCTTTCTTGACCAACACCACACTTTTTTCACCACACAAAAGTGTAATATTACTTTGTATCAAGACACCCCCCCCCCCTCACACACGCTTTCTTACTTTTCTTACAGGAGCCAAAGACCTCCCCCCCCCCCTTTCCAGGTGTAAAATTATGTTTTTGGCTCCTGTAAGAAAAGTGTAAGAAAGGCTTCATAGGCCAAAGAGTGCACAGGCTAAAAGGGATGGGGAAAGTATTTTCCAGGTATTGCAGCATTGAAGAGGCACAGGGCTTTACACGGGACGGAGGAAGAAATGGAGGTGGAGGAAGAAGAGGAGGAAGAGGAGAAGGAAAAGGAACAGGACCCAGATTTGGAAGACAGTTCAGCAGATGCCCCTGATTAAAAAAATATTTTTGACGTAAAAATGAACATTGCATCTGTTGATGATAACTAACTTCACCTTTTGTCTTTGGCATAATGATCAGTAATAACAGATACAGCGGAATCCTGATAAAGTCAACTAGCTTACAGTCAACTCTCGCTTACAGTCAACACCTCACCGTGGTCCCATTTCTTACCTTCTTTGTTTAAGTAATTGTGTTTCTGATACAGTCAACCGCTTGAGAGTTACCCTGGCGTAAAGTCAATAATTTGGGGCTAGATCCCAAGATGAATTCTTTTAAGAAGAGATATTTAGGTCCTGAGTTAGTGGTGTACACACCACCAATTGCTTTGTTCACTCATTATCTCGCGTTTTGGTGATAACTTCAGAATTATACTCGCTAAATTGAGCAGACATCTTTTTACCAGGTACTTTGTAATTTTGTAGCTGTTTCATCAATTTCCAATTTCAACTTTTTTTCGGTACCCGATGTGTTGACTTTATCAGATTCCACTGTAATTTGAGGTATTTGTAATCAAGGTGCTTTGACATTGACCTCTTTTTCCACT
>NW_004797450.1:64625-69625 GCF_000002075.1 Aplysia californica
CAGGACGCGAAGACCTCCCCCCCCCCCTTTCCAGGTATAAGATTATGTTTTTGGCTCCTGTAAGAAAAGTGTAAGAAAGGCTTCATAGGCCAAAGAGTGCACAGGCTACAAGGGATGGGGAAAGTATTTTCCAGGTATGGCAGCATTGAAGAGGCACAGCGGAATCCCGATAAAGTCAACTAGCTTACAGTCAACTCTTGCTTACAGTCAACACCTCACCGTGGTCCCGTTTCTTACCTTCTTTGTTTTAATAATTGTGTTTCTGATACAGTCAACCGCTTGAGTGTTACCCTGGCGTAAAGTCAATAATTTGGGGCTAGATCCCAAGATGCATTCATTTAAGAAGAGACATTTAGGGCCTGAGCTAGTGGTGTACACACCTCCAATTGCTTTGTTCACTCATTATCTCTTGTTTTGGTGATAACTTCAGAATTATACTCGCTAAAATTAAGCAAACATCTTGTTACCAGGTACTTTGTAATTTTGTAGCTGTTATCATCAATTTCCAATTTCAACTTTTTTTCGGTCCCGAGGTGTTGACTTTATCAGAATTCCACTGTAATTTGTGTTATTTGTAATCAAGGTGCTTTTGACATTGACCTCTTTTTTCCCCTTATTAGTAAGAAAGAGTGTATACAATATTTTGCTTGAATGATTTACTTTTTTTTGTTGTACTTTAATTTATTTAATTGAATATAGAACTGCATATATGTGAGGCAGCGTGGTGGAATCAGGCAGTCGTCAAAATAATCAAAGTGAAGAAACTTGCATTTTTCCACAGGTTTGTGAATTTTCATCAATTTTTTTTTGTGTGGACACAGCACCTTTCATGCCCATTAAAGAACTCATATCTGTGTGGATTTTTTCTGAAAAACGTTGATTAAAGGCATATGAAAATTTCCAGTTACCACGAACTCTAAAGCTAAGGAAATAAGTAGTTTTGGAAGCCATTTTCTCACTAATTTTACCTCTGAAAACAGGTGACCCCCACCTCCTTCATTCGCAAATATCTCGACTTGTATTCAAGATAAATGGATATTTTTTTATCCAAATAAAGACAATTGAACAAGCTTTACGATGATACCAATAACTCTACTTGCCCAAAAATTGACGAGAGCCTGATTCCACTACGCTGCCTCACATATATTATTAAGTGCAATACATGTGTGTATGCATGTTTTTCATAAATATTATGTAAAGTACATAGAACAATGATTGTAACACAGATTTGCACGATATAAATCATATGACATGTATTATTATAAGCAAACAATGTAATATTGTGGGATGGGGATTGGGGGGGGAGGGGGGGGGCAGCGTTGAGAGGCAAATGTAAAAACATTGTGAAAAAAATGGGGAGGGGTGAGGGGGCAAAAATTCCCCCCCAAAAAGGTGTAAGATTATATTATTTGAACAACCCCAAAGGCTGTGGGCAGGAAAAAGTGGATGGGGGGCTCAGTTAAAAAGGAAATGCTTGGCTCTAAATATTCTCGCTTTCTTTAGAATTTCGAATGGAATTGAGTACAATTTAAAGTCAGTGATTATAAAACATACCAAAATGTATTGACCTTTCAAACTGAAGTTCCAAAATCTCCGAGTGATGTACAATGTATTTCCCTGTCTTGTACATTTCCAACAATGAACAGAGCGAGCCAGAAGCTCTAGGCGAAAAATGTGTGACGTCATGGCTCGGCGCGATGTCACGGTGGAAGGGTTCAGCGAGGTCTTCGCGGATTTGGTTGGTAAAAGGGAAAGACTTGCCTTGTCAAAGTATCACTTCTAAGATAACCATTGGAATGTTTTCTGGTAGAACAAAGAATGGTTTATCAACAAGGGTAGTTAAAAAAATATGGCAAGTACATTCCAAATAATCAATGGTCATAAATTGTGTAAGATTATATTTGAGCAGCCCCTTTTTATTTTGGATCATACCCATCGGGCTCCCTTCGTCACGCTTATAGTGTAATTAAACGCTAATTACAATTTTACTCTGAATGTTTGTTGCTTATTTATTGATTCTACATAAACTTTTTTTAAAAATGATACCTCAGTAGTTACGATACAACTTTTATTAACCTTATCCGTACGTCGTGTTTAGTATCGCATTCATACGACGTGGGGAACTCTGTGCCACCACTTTCCAAAGAGGAAATTTACTCGTTAATCCGATCCGTTCGCTTCGCATAGCAGTCTGTCAAAACGATTTTTTGAGAAATGCTAAACGTTTCAAAGAAATCTTCGTTCTAGAAGTATTGCAAAATGTGAAGAATACAACCCAGGGGCTACAAAATGACCCCAGGGCGTACGGATAGGGTTACGGATTTTATGACGCTTTGAAACAAGATTTGGAAATTTGGTGGCACAAAATGAAGTACAAAAATTTGGCAGAATCAGGGCGAAAACTGATTCACAAAAATGGCACTGATTCTGGACTAACAAAGATAGCACAAACATTTTAAAAAGTCTCTGAAACAGAAAGCCACGCTCTATCCTATACTCCTAATTTCAGTGCCCTTGGAGAAGTTTGAAAACTTCACTGAAGTGCCTAGTTAACCTATGTTTGAAAACTCCTGCTTGTTTTCCTTTCCACCCACCCACCCATTTTGCATCTTTCTCCCCTTGGGGCTTTCTTTTGAGCATCTTTAGCTGAGTTGGTATCATGCCAGAATATGGTAGGGATCATAACGGTGTGTTCCTGAACCTCAGTTCTTTGAGGTGCTTGTGGAGTGAGTGATGAAGGAAGACACAGAGTAGGAGAAGCTGAGGGGGGGGGGGGGTTGGTACGTTTTACGGCGCTCGCAACTGCATAAGGTCAGATGAGCGCGCGGGGCATATTAAAAATATTCAGTTGGTAGGACATTTTGAATTTTGCACGGGTGACGGCCGAAGCCTACTCTTATCAATTTTAGACCACCAAGGGATCTTTAACGTGCAACTTGCACACGGGCCCTCCGAGATTTTTTGCCCTTGTCCGAGAAGGCTAGGTGTACATATTTTTCTACCATCAGATCAGGGGTGTGACTGAAAGACAGCAGTAAGAAGAAGCCAAGGAGTAGCAGTAGAAAGGCTGCAGAAAGAGTCAGGAGCCCAGAGGAGGGGGCAAAGGAGATGAGGGAGTTGAGGCAGAAAGAAGAGACGAAAGCAGATGACAGAACATTGCTAGAAAGCAGGAAAGGAAGTGAAAGGAGACAATTTTACAGAAGAAAAGTTTTCTGTCGCTACCCAGATTCGAACCCGGGACCTTTGAATGGGAGGCAAACACCCTAACTTCTAGGCCCCGAGAGCCCCCTAGAAAGAGTTAGTTTTTTAAAGTTTTTTTTAGTTTAGTATGGGGTTTTACGGCGCTCGCAACTGCATAAGGTCAAATGAGCGCCGAAACACAAGTTAGTTTTTTTTATACGTAGTTCACTGCACGGCTGTGTACGGTTATTTGATCTTAAACGTTAAAATAGAAAATTTTGGTGTAGATATATAATATTTTCTCCCACACGTCTTCAGCTACTTTGTCATCCACGTCACAGACAGATGTCCGCAGACAGAGATGTCCGCAGACAGAGATGTCCACAGACAGAGATGTCCACAGACAGAGATGTCCACAGACAGAGATGTCCACAGACAGAGATGTCCACAGACTCCAGCACAGAGAGATGTTGAATTTCCTGGGAGGGGCAGGGAGACTTTGAGGCAGTAGAGCGGAGTAAGAGTTATGGCACTTGCAATACAATAAGGTCATATAAGTGCCGAAGATTAGATTCTGTTTGTTTTTGTAAGTGTTTTACGGCGCTCGCAGCTGCATAAGGTCATATGAGCGCACGGGACACATTAAACTTTTTCAGTTGGTAGGAAATTTTGAATTTTGACCGGGTGGCGGCCGAAGCCTACTCTTATCGATGTTAGACCACCAAGGGATCTTTAACGTGCGCAACTTGTACACGGGCCCTCCGAGATTTTTCGCCCTTGTCCGAGAAAGCTAGGTGTAGATCTTTCCTACAAGAAGATCAGGGGTGTTGCTGAAAGACAGCAGTAAGAAGAAGCCAAGGAGTAGCAGTAGAAAGGCTGTAGAAAGAATCAGGAGCCCAGAGGAGGTTGGGGGGGGGGACAAAGGAGATGAGGAGTGGGGACAGAAAGAGAAGACGAAAGCAGACGACAGAACATTGCTAGAAAGCTGGAAAGGAAGTGAAAGGAGACAATTCAGAGAAGAACAGTTTTTCGGTCGCTACCCGGATTCGAGGTCAACACCTTAAACTCTAGGCCAATAGCAACTTCGCAGCCCATTTCAAAGCGTTATACAGAAATCAGAAACAGCTGGATATATCACCATCCTCCCACGGTATTGGAGCAGAAGAGTCATAGCTTTATTTTAAAAAACCATAGCCTTCCATTAAATAATCTCTACCAGTGGAAATTAACGAATTCTCCCTTATGTGAGAGGTGTAACTCTCATGAAACTGAAGATGAATTTCACTTTATTTTCTATTGTTCACACTTTGTCCTTCAAAGGAAATTGTTAATCCCTCCCAGCCTGACTCGGCCTAGTGACAGAAATATGCAATGTTTGACCCATGATAAGAGATATGTGCACAACCTGTACTTATTCATTATGGAAACTTTTATCAAATGAGTGTTTTATGTGATGTAATGAGGGCCCATGGCCTTAAACACTGAATAAACTTACAGAAATCAGAAAGGCGAATTCCCATACTTCATAGTATGCATGTTGCTACACAAAAGTAGTTGCAGGTGAAGAAAACAGAATTTACAAAGAAAAGCAGTAGAGAAGACCAGGCGAGACAAAATTAGAAAAACAGTCATCAGAGAAATGGTGTGCGCAAATGATGTCATGAATCACATACAACACCAAAGAATCAAATGGTTCGGACATCTCATGCGATTACCAACACACCACCCAGCACAAGGTGCCTACATAAAAGAAATCGATGACAACGTCTTGTTTGTTTTAGTAGAGGTTTTACGGCGCTCGCAACTGCATAAGGCCAAAT